>NW_026878839.1:0-24483 GCF_032173495.1 Musca vetustissima | reverse complement strand
GTGTGCTAAGTTTCTTGAAAATCGGTTCAGATTTAGATATAGCTCCCATATATAGTTTCCCCTGATTTTAGTTAAATGGTGCACCAAAGTTCCTGCAAATCTTTTAATTGACAAGAATTTTGGTATAGCGTACTAAATTAAGTCCAGAATGATATGTGCTTAGTTTCGTGAAAATCTGTTCAGATTTAGATATAGCTTTAGCATAGCGTATTGAATTAAGTCTAGAATGATGTGTACACCTGCTATATATATTTTCGTCCGATTTTCGTAAGATTTTAAATTGTGCACTAAAGATCCACAGCTAGGCCGATTGACACAACGTACTGAAGTTAATATAAATTAATATCTGACAGGTTTACTTGAAATCGGTTCAGATATAGATATATCGTAGGTTCCATATATCAATGTGTGTCTGATTAATTAAATTTTAAACAGTGCAGCATACCGAATAGCGTGTGTCAAGTTTGTCAATTGAGTCTTGAATGAAGTGTGCTAAGTTTCTTGAAATCGGTACAGATTTAGATATAGCTCACATATACAATTTCGTCAGATTTTACGTAAATTGTGCAATAAAGACCCAAAGTTTGTCCGATAAATTAAACTGTGGCAAGTTTCGTTATTCGTTTCGATATTATATTTTGCATAGGTTGCAGAAAGGCATGTTTATGGGTATTATAGCTTTGTGCGGGATTGTAACGCAACGAAATTTTGGTCCTTGACCCACATTTTAATATACTGATAGTCATATATTGACTAGCTGAGTCGATCTATACATGTGTTTCCGCCCGGCCGTTTGCCCATTATGATTTCTAAACACGGTTATGAACCAATTGTCACGTCTGGTTCTGGTCAAAGAAGACCTCCATTGGTTTTTATAATGATCGCTTAGTTTATGGTGGACGAATTTGACCAACAAAATTATTTTTCGTTTTTTGGTCATTGTGGAGGACATAGTTAATGATGAAATAAGGATGACTGCTTTGGATTCAGAATTTGTGACAAATTACAAAATTTTCATATTATCGTGTAGAAGGATATATACCAGAAGGATATATACCAGAAGGATATATACCAGATGGATATATACCAGAAGGATATATACCAGAAGGATATATACCAGAAGGATATATACCAGAGAAGGATATATACCAGAGAAGTTGATAGTATATCGAATATGAGATTTTAGTCGTTAAATTGATACACATTGTAGTTATGTACGTATTCGTATGCGAGAGATATACTTAAATTTTACAGAGGTCTATGTATTCTCATTCGTATATTCTTTAGGACTGCTGGCTAGCAAATTTCGGACGATGTATAGATTATGGTCAAGAACAATGCCTATAATTTTCGATGATGAGCAGATGATATTTCGGGGATGAAAGATGCGAAACATTTATTTTTGAAAGACGATGCTCTAGATGCCACAATTATAAGCCGAGCATCACAGATTTTCCATGGGGAAGGCGATCTGACCAACTAATTCGAATGGCTGTCATGATAATGAAGGTCAACGATGCTTCAGAGGAGCTGTTGATATCCAATCGGTCAATATGGTTAAAATATCGCGAAATATTACCCAGGCTGGGATTATAAATCTACAGAAATTGAGCGCTCACAAAAACAAAAAAGCTGATTTTTTGAAAATGGAATATAAAAAAATCAGCTTTTTTGTTTTCGTGGCACATCTATGATTTTTGGTACACATATAGAGAAAAATGTTCTGACTCCAAAACCGTTCGCGATCAAATTTTTGGTTGATGCGCGCAAAAGTTATCGAGGTTTTAATTTTTAAGAAAAAAATCTTAAAATTACGCCGTTTATTATATTGACCAAAAACGTTGATATAGATCTTCCTCCGTAAAATAAGAATATGAATATATTATAGTAATCGCGATAAAGTTGCACATCTTCGCGAAATATGAGAAAAATAAAAAAATGTAGGGGATAACGTCAATATTTTCAATATATTAATGACATACACACATCTAAAAATTAATTTAAAAATATCTACATAATCTAAACACCATGATGAATCAAATGATATCAAAATCACACAAGTCCGTGTAGCGGTTTCTAAATCAATGCGACAACAAAACAAGATATTGAGGAAAAATATTTGTTTTTGGTTCGAAAAAAATAATGTCATCATATTTATTTTTTTAATTGTATACAAGAAATTTCAGAAAAAAATGTTGGGGTTATTCTGCTATTTTACCCAAATTTCGCCGAAAAATTGACATATATAATAATCACTTTTTGTGTATAAGTATACGCCTTGCGGATTATATCAAGACCCTTCCGATAAATCTTAGAATTCTACAAATAGGAATAAATCTTAAAATAAAATAATATTATAAAATATAAATTTTAAATTGCGTGTAAATCGCGTAATTCTCAAAATTATTTGATGCGCATGCGGTTTCCAGGAAGTACTGAAGTTTATCTTCCAATCCATATATATTTTGCGAAATTTCATTTGGCGGCTAAGATGTGCCGCACGTTACATTGAAGTACCCAAAAAATCGTAAAACGCGAATAATTTCCGAAAACTCCATATGTCATTAACGCGCATCCGATTTCGGTGTGCACCCTAAAAAAATACATCGATCTATACCGATTTCAATGTGGTCCATTAAGAACCATGGATGTGCCAGCACAATCTATTTTTGAGATAAATTGCGTACATCTCTCTTTCGGCTGAAGTTTTTAAAGTTCTCTATTCGGAAAAGATCAAAATCCGTATGAGGTCATTTATCGAAGCGGAAATGATACACAGAAAACGCAAATAAATCCGCGATATTTTCAAAAACATTTTTTGCCAAATTTCGTGTTTTTGGAAGGCCAGTTCCCACCGTTCTAGTAGATGGATTTTCACGAAGAAGATTTTATATCATCCGAAACGTAAAATACCTTATTGATCGCGGGTATCCATATCATTCAGTTGACAGATCTAAAAATTTGGCCCGAAAAATAGGTTTTTTAGAAATTTGATCGCACAAAATTCGCACCTTCGGATGAGTATTACTCTGAAGCTGTGCATACTACATACACAAAATACATATCAAATTAAGCAGATTCGCGACTACAATAATCTTATAATCGATTTTTATAACTTCCTGTTTGCGTATAAAAGCTAGAAGTAAAATTAAAAAAACACTCAAAATTGAGCTTCAAAATGTCAGCATCATTTAAAGGTAGATGCAGTTAAAATTTTGAAAAATGATACAAAGGGGGTGTAGTCCCCATTTTGTTGGCTTCTAGTTTTCTTTTGACACGAAGACCGTGCAATGAGTGGCTTAGTCACAAATCGATAGAGAACATAAAAAAACTGGTTCGCCTCAACCTGTTTTTACAAATTTTTTTACATTAAAGTAGACACAGCATCCACCAAAATAACGTTTGGAGGTTAATATCATGAACAGTTTGCAACGACAGATCAATTAACCCAAAACTATTCACTTTTTTTCATATACTTAAGTAGTTCCCGAGTTATAAAAGGGTGAACCCCCGCTTCAGCTATGTTAAAAAATTGGCAATATTGCCCATATATATACAGGCTATATATTTATAACCAATATGTAAATATGTATCTGCAAAAAGTGGTTATGTATATAAAAATTTAAGTTAAGTCATACCCATCAGTTGCACACTTACAACATCATACTTCATTTCGGTCGTGTTAACAACATGATTTATGACCAAAATTTTGGGGTTATGAACAACGTTTTAAAAAAAAATTGAAATTATTCATTTGTGTACATGTATTTTTCAATAGGTTAACCCTCCAGAAATTATTCGTTGGCTACGAGTTTTTTTCTCGATGAGTGGGTATAAAAAATAAACCATAGTGTTACATATCATGACTGAGCGGCAGAAGACCCAACCATTCTCCGTATTGTCCGAATCAATTATTTGTTTGTTCCTGTTCATTTTTAGAATTTTACAAGGTATTCATGGAAAAAAATTGTCATCACAGCTATATTGTGACTGGTGTCTCTGCTTGTCATACACCACTGAAATCAATGAGTATGCCTTTAACGGAAATTAAAAAAATGTTTAAACATAAAATTCATTTTGCCGCCTTAAATATTTGCCGAAGCTTTAATATTGTAAATACAAAAACTACACTGTAACGACAATTGATTACATTCCACAAATAATCTTCTTAAAATATGTAAATATATTTGACTGTAATTAAATAAAATCATCATATTTTTTTTTTTAAATTATTGTGTTAATTGTTTGTAAATAAATTTATATTGTAATTAAATTTACAACTGACTGAGCACTTTCAATCATCTACCATTTGCAAAGGGCTGATAAATTCTTGTAGAATTATTTATTTAAAAATGTTGTCCGACCCATTCACAGCCACACACTCACACTTACATATACGTACATATTTCTCTGTGTAATAATTTGTTACATTCTAACACATAGTCGTACCAACGAAATGCAATTTCCCCAAATTCCAAACATTTATAATACCCAATTTGTGGGTGTAGGAATTTCATAAATTTTACAAATGGTTTGCCATTTTGGTATTGTTGGTTGGACACAAATGCTATTATGTCTATACCGAAATGTTTACAAATTTAAGAAGATTGTTTGACAACTTCTGCAGCAGAACATAACAATAATGTTAAACATTTTGTATTCATATGTAATTTTAATTTACAAAGTAAATTTTGGTATTCTTAAATATGTGTGTATTTTGCAAAAGAGCTAAATGTGAAATATTTTTTCCATAAAACGAATTAGTTGAAATAAAAAAAACATATTTGTGGGGAAGTAAAAACGAACCCTTAAAATAGCGAACCTCAATAATAAAAAAATACTTCTGAAGATAATATAATATTTCCCATTCGAGAAATTGAAATGGAAATGCGATGGAAAGGGACAGGCTAGACGATTACGCCCTGTATTATAGCTGCCATGAAACGAGAAATGAATTTGGCTGCGGATTTATGGTTAACAGGAGAATAAAAGACCTCGTCTCCAGATTCACTCCAGTAGATGAGCGAATTGTTATAATCCGTATAAAAGCGAAGTTCTTCTTCCAGATCAGTCTCATTTGCACCCATGCTCCGACCGAAGATAAAGATGAACAGACCAAAGACATATTTTACGAGCGCCAAGAAATAGCATATGACGGCATGAGGTTGATTGACTTCGCGGCAGCATAAAACATGGTAGTTAGCAGCACCAGATTCAAGCATATCGATGTAGACAAGGCCACCTGGATCTCTCCTGATCAAGGAACGAGAAATCAAATTGATCATGTTGTGATAGACGGAAGGCATTCATGCAGTGTTTTAGACGTCCGATCGATCCGAGGAGCGAATATCGATTCGGACCATTACCTTGTTGCAGCCAAGGTACGCACCCGTCTTAATGTAGCAGCAATGGTGCGATCTAACACAACACGGAAACTCGACGTCGAAAAGCTGCAAACACAACAGGTAGCCGAGACCTACTCCGCTCAACATACCCATTTGCTTGAAGAAAGCACTTCTTGTCCCGATAATAGTATAGAATCACAATGGCAAATAATTGCCCACTCCCTACAAACTGCAGCAAAAGCAACACTTGGGTACAAAAAACCACCACCGATCAGGAGTAGCAACACGTAACGTTATGGAGAATTATCGGGACAAAAGGAGAGAGGAGAAACTTGTTTTCAGAAAAAAGAAGAAAGAACAAGAAAAACGTGAGCGTGAGCGAATCGACATGTACAGAAGTCAGAATGAAGTCCGAAAATTCTACCACCAAACCGAAGACTTTGGGGCAGGCACATCTTCCTGTAGAGATGAAGAAGGAAATCTGGTGACAGATACAGACAGCGTGTTGAGGATCTGGAAGGAGCATTTTGAAAAGTTTCTGGTATCAAATAGTGGCGTTGAAGAAGATAACCCAGAACTAATAAGAGATGATGGTATAGAGTGTATACCACCTAGGCAAGATGAAGTCATAAAAGCAATCAATCGGCTCATGAACAACAAAGCAGAAGGAGCCGGTGGGTTACCAGCCGAACTATTCAAGACTGGTGGCCAAATGCTGGTCAGGAGCATGCACCAGCTGATTAATACAATTAGGCTAGATGAATGCATGCCCAATGATTTGATCCTCTGCATCCTGTGTCCCGTGCACAAAAATGGAGACAAGAAGACTATAGAAGACTAAGTCTCCTTCCCATCGCATATAAAGTGCTATCCAGTGTGCTGTGTGAACGATTGAAGCCAATGGAAAATGACATTATTGGACAATACCAATGTGGCTTTAGACCTGGCAAATCCACCATTGACCAGATTTTCACTCTGCGCCAAATCCTGGAAGAGACCCACGAAAAACACATCGACACATTTCATCTATTCGTCGACCGCATTCGACAGTCCTATCCTTTCAGAGGTGTTTAAAGTCATGCCTACGTTCGGCATTCCTGCAAAATTAATACTAGGATTCAGTCGTGGTCTTCCAAACTGGTGTATTTGCGCACAAGACCGACGCGCTTGGAAATCTTTTTTAAGCTCGGCTTATGGAACAACGGTTCTGTAGCAAGCCAGCTAAGTAAGTAAGGTATATTTCACTTGCCAAATATTAACCGTTCTTCTTCAAAACTGGCACATTCGTAGGTCAGATCCTATTCAGAATGTACAATATCATGACGCTCAGTTCAAAGAAAAAAATGTTAACGAATAACAAAAATAACAGATAAAAGATTGGAATTATATCACTTCGAAACTTAGTATTCCTTATTTTCAATCGCACTACTTACATTTGTGTTCTTTAAATGTATTAGCCTTTGATTTAAATTAACACTATAATCATTAATTAGCATTTTTATAAATAACTTCTTCCCCAACCATATCAATTCTTCAAACACTACTCTGCCTCTTTAATGTATTATCGTATAAATCAGTGACATTTTAAATTAATTAAATCCCCAGTTGCGTCACTTATCCACTACTGAATCATTCTCGTTACTACCACCCGAAATGGGTAAGACTGAACTGTAATTTTTACATCTCTATATTTCTTGCCAAGTTGCCTCCTTCGCACAGTTGGTCTCGTCGTTTCGTTTGAAAACTTAAAATTCTGGCAAAGTATAAAGTTGTGTCAATGTTTTCATCTTTGATGTCGCAATTTCTTTAATTCCATTTGCCATTTGTTAGCCAATCTTACTTTTGCTCTTTACCACAATTTGCGATTTTGTTTTTTTTTCGCTTCGTTTGAAAATTCGCATCATTTGTGTTGTAACTTTTGTGACATGACAAATTATACCGCATTACTTAGATGGAGATTTATTTATTTTTTGGGATGGTTTCAAGGAGTGAGCGATATTACTTGAATACAATTTTTGCATTTTGACAAACAAAAAACCAGTAAGGAAAGTAGTAAAGTCGGACTGGGGCGACTATATGATACCCTTCACCATTTTGGGTATATTCGAAGGAACATTGAAATGAAATTGAAGGAAGGATCATTGACATGATCTTTATCTATAAGTAAACCGACTAACATCAATCCCAACACATTCCATTCTGCAATTTATCCTAATTTTTTAAATAGACTTGTCAGAGATAAATTTATACTAATTTCAGAACGTTGTGTCAATCAGCCTAGCCTAGCTAGTGCATCATTTACTTAAAACGAAAGTATATATAGGAGCAATATGTAAATCTGAACCGATTTCAAGAAAACTTGATACACGAAAGGTTATAGTAACTTCATTACATTGTACATTGTGTGGCAGACGGCCAAACTTTTAGTCTTTATTGCACAATTTACATTAGGGGGACCCCCCATTCTCGGGGTCAAAATTTTTGTCGACTTAATTCCAATATACACTAATTCAAAAATGTCCCTACAAAATTTCAAGTAAAAATCTCAAGAACTCTTGAAGATATAGCCGATTTATTGTGTCAGCATCAAGTGACGGCTGAAGGGCTTCTCAAACTTTAAACGCGTTTTTCTCTAAACATTTTTTTGCGAATGGCGGGCACGATAACTCAAAAACTAATAACCCAATCGATTTCAAATTTTTACACGTTTCTCTGTGAGTGTATAGCTGTCGTATGAGCTAGGATAAAGCCAATCGGTTAAGATCTTCTTTATTTTTTAACTTGGTTTTTGGTAAAAAATCGGCGATTTTCCAAAAATATTTTTTCAAAGGTCCGCCATTTTGTTAATTTTAGAGCGAAGTCAATATTCATAGTTCATACGAGAGCCAGACATGTACTCTTTCTAACACCGTTGGAATTTTCGGATTCCGATGTTCCAGTGAGGAGTTATCATGCCCGCCATCAAAAATAAGGTCTTTTCTTTGATCACAAAAAAACTACAACAACAATTTTTTGTAAATTATTTTTCTTCCTTTTTAAATCTTCAAATATATATGTGGAAAGTTACAAACCATAACAAGCATTTGTATTCATTTACCAGCCCATTGAAAATCTTGAAAAATTAAAATCGAGAATCCCTTAAATCGGACGAAAATATATTAATGGGCGAAGTCAAAGTGTTCAAAACAAATTTTCACGAAATTTAACACAGATCGTTCCGGACTCACTTCAGCACGCTAAGCAAAATTTCGTGCAAATCAAAGGGACTTTGGTGCACTATTTACCTAAAATCGAACGAAAATATATATGGGAGCTATATCTAAATCTGACCAGATTTTCAGGAAAATTAATAAACATCACTCTAAACTCAATTCAGTGCACTATGCCAAATTTCGTGCAAATCGAAGCATATGTAGTGACTTTGGTGCACCATTTACATAAAATCGGACGAAAATATATATGGGAGCTATATCTAAATCTGAACCGATTTTCGCGGAACTTCACACACGTTATTCTATATGTAATTCATTGCGCTATGTCAAATTTCGTGCAAATCGAAGCATATATAGGGACATTGGTGTTCCATTTACATAAAATCGGACGAAACTATATATGGGAGCTATATCCAAATCTAAACCGATTTTCGCGAAACTTTGCACATATTATTATAGACTCAATTTAGTTCGCTATACCAAATTTCATGAAAATCGAATGATATATAGGGACATTGGTGCACCATTTACATAAAATCGGACGAAAATATATATGGGAGCTACATATAAATCTGAACCGATTTTATCCAATTTCGATAGGGTTCGTCCTTGGACTAATCAAGTGACATGTGCCAAATTTCATCCAAATCGGATCATAAATACGACCTGCATTTTGTTAACAAAAACATATGCACAAATACATAATACCCTGTACCACAGAGTGGTGAAGGATATAAAAAAGAATGGATTTGTTTATGTTGTTAAGAGAATAACAAGAATGACAATTAATCGATTTGGATAATATAAATTCTAGAATTACATTGATAGAAGCAGATTCAGAATGCAAATTAAGTCTTACGTTTCATCAATAACATTTGTACGTAGGCTAGACTTACGACAAAAAATTTATCGTTTGCCAAGTATTTTCTTATCTTTGCCAATTTGTTTTGAAGAACACGGTGGTAAAATAAAAATCGCTATTACTTGGGCAGATTTGCCAATCATACACCCTGTGTATGCCATTTTGATTATAGAGTAAAGCTGTTGAATATGGACTTTGTTAAAGTTTATATATCTATAAAGACAACATAACTAATGGCCTTCTAAGTATGCCATGTCTGTTCTTGTCCACATACAACCACAATCATTTAAGAGGACATTTGCTATAATAAGAATCTTAAGGTCATATCTTGTATATACCCAAACTGGTGAAGTGTGTCCTAGAGGCGGTCCTTTTGACCTTTCCTTAATGGTTTCTAATATTGCTTAATATTATTAGAGTGCAAATATGAGGTACTGTCACTGGTTTCATTTCATATTTGCTGAGCCAATGTTTTTATTTGTTTTTTTTTTTTGCTTTACAGGTTCACTCTTTCCTCGATTGGATTTGACATGAAAGATTGAATAATTTTACCTTGAGGTAAGTGCCACCTTACATATTGTTCCCTGTGTATGTCATTACTGTAGACCGCAGATTTTGTGCCGACTTTTTATACCCTTCACCACACTGTGGTACAGGGTATTATGTCATTGTGCATATGTTTGTAACAGGCAAAAGGAAACGAGATAGACACATGGTTCCTTTTGAGAATATGCATAGAATCACTTTCTGAGTCGATTTATGTATGTCCGTCCGTCTGTCCGTCTGTAGATGTTAAATTTTACAGATCGCATTTATCATCCGATTGGATGAAATTTGGCACAAGTCACTTATTTGGCCCAAGGACGAACCTTATTGAAATTGGTACAAATCGGTTCAGATTTAGATATAGCTCCCATATATATTTTCGTCCGATTTAAGGTAAATGGGGCATTAAAGTCCCTATATATTTTTCGATTTGCACGAAATTTGGCACAGAGAACTGAATTAGATCCAGAATGATTTGTGCCAAGTTTTGAGAAAATCGGTTCAGATTTAGATATAGCTCCCATATATAGTTTCGTCCGATTTAAGGACTTTGGTGCACCAAAGTCCCCATATGTCATTCGATTTGCACGAAATTTGGCATAGAGTACTTAATTAGGTCCAGTATAATGTGTGCCAAATTTCAAGAAAATCTGTTCAGATTTAGATATAGCTCCCATATATAGTTTCCTCCGATTTAAGGTAAATGGTGCACCAAAGTCCCCATTTATAATTCGATTTGCACGAAATTTGGCATAAAGTACTGAATCAGGTCCAGAATGATGTGTGCTAAGTTTCGTGAAAACCGGTCCAGATTTAGATATAGCTCCCATATATAGTTTCGTCCGATTTAAGGTAAATGGTGCACCAAAGTCTCCATATATCATTAGATTTGCACGAAATTTGGCATAGAGTACTAAATTAGGTCCAGAAGAATGTGTGCCAAATTTCGAGAAAATCGGTTCAGATTTAGATATTGCTCCCATATATAGTTTCGTCCGATTTAAGGTAAATGATGCACCAAAGTCCCTATATATCATTCGATGTGCACGAAATTTGGCATAGAATACTGAATTAGGTCAAGAATGATGTGTGCTAAGTTTACTTTAACCTTTCGTGTGTCAAGTTTTCTTGAAATTGGTTCAGATTTATATATAGCTCTTGTATATACTTTCGTCCAATTTTAAGTAAATGGTGTACTAAAGACCCATAGCTAGGCCGGTTGCAAAACGTACTGAAATTAGTATAAATTGTTCTCGTCAAGTTTCCTTGAAATTGGTTCAGATTGAGATATAGCATAGCTTCCATATATAATTTCGACCTATTCATGTTGATTATAACCAAATAATCAATGGGTGCCTGATTGATATAACATTTTAAACAGTGAAGCATACCAACTAGCGTGCGTAAAGGTTTCTTAAAATCTATTTACAAAGTATGGAACAGATTGCAGAATGGCATGTGTAATTATTGATGTTAGTCGGTTTACTTATAAATAAACATCGCATTTTTAAGTTCGTTCAATTACATGTCAATGATCCTTCGAAAAGACGACATCTGTAAACATACATGTGTAGAATATCCCCAAAGTGGTGAATGGTATCATATAGTCGGCCAAGTCCGACTTTACTACTTTCCTTTCCTGGTTGCTAATAATCAAATGCCTCATTTTACGAATGCAGTAGCAATTCTAAGTTTGCTGGATATATCCTTTGCTCATCAGAATAAATTGAATATCATACCAAAGGGGAGTCAATGACGTCCTTTAAGTTAGATCTTGATAATGTGGCTATTATTTTGCAACTACTACAAGGATATGTAATACTGAAAATGCGATAAATCGGTATTTTAGGTATTTTGGAAATTTTTGGCACGTTTCAACCGAATTTGCTGTAATTTATTGTTTTGGGGTCCAATGGGGTAGAAAATCTTCAACTAAACCCTTATCGATATATGTTTCGGCAAGCTTCGGTGTAGCTCCCTTTTATTATTCCGTATTTTGGAAATTTGGGCACGTTTTTCAACGAGTGGACCCAACATTGTTTTTTATACCCTTCACCACACTGTGGTACAGGGTATTATGTCTTTGTGCATATGTTTGTAACAGGCAAAAGGAAACGAGATAGACACATGGTTACTTTTGAGAATATGCATAGAATCACTTTCTGAGTCGATTTACGCATGTCCGTCTGTCCGTCCGTCCATGTATTTTGGTGAACAAATTACAGGTCGCATTTATGATCCGATTTGGATGAAACTTGGCATAGGTCACTTATTTGGCCCAAGGACGAACTCTATTGAAATTAGGAAAAATCGGTTCAAATTTAGATAAAGCTCCCACATATATTTTCGTCCGAATTAAGGTAAATGGTGTACCAAAGTCCCCAAATATCTCTCGATTTACACGAAATTTGGCACGGCGTACTGAATTGAGCCTACAATGACGTGTGCTAAGTTTCGTGAATATCGGTTCAGATTTAGATATAGCTCCCATATATATTTTCGTCCGATTTAAGGTAAATGGTGCAACAAAGTCCCTACATATCTTGCGATTTGCACGTAATTTGGTATAGCTTACTGAAATAAGCCTAGAATAATGTGTGCTAAGTTTCCTGAAAATCGGTTTAGATTTTGATATAGCTCTCATATATATTTTAGTCCGATTTAAGGCAAATGGTGTACCCAAGACCCTATATATATTTCGATTTGCACGAAATTTGGCACATCATTCTGAATTGGGTCAGGAGTCATGTATACCAAGTTTCGTGGAAATCGGTTCAGATTTGGATATTGCTCAGATACATATTCTTGTTTTGAAATCGAATTACATACTTTTGTCCCATTGTAACAAACGAATGACATGTATATGGATTGATCTAAGTCGGATCACAGTTAGATAAGGATCACATATTTTAGTTCATCCAATGTCATAATAATGGTCCGAGAACTGTTCGGATGCATCTGTTTAATATACCCATAGTGGTGAAGGATATCATATAGTCGGCCCCGTCCGACTTTACTACTTTCCTTACTGGTTTTGGTTAACATTGGATGAAAAGGTAATATAGCGTCTATAGAATGGATTACAAAGTGACTGTATTTTCCAATATCGAGATCTTAGTTCGTAAACACCTTTTTCAGGCTCGAAAGGGTTTATAATCAAGGCCCAGACGAAACGGCTGAAGCTGGAATCAACGAACGTTAACACTGGAATTCATACCATAAAGATACGAAGGTACTAAACTTGACAATCAACAACCAGATGAAAGGACTGAAGCTAGAATCCTGAAATTTTATGTAAGGGTCATTATTGGCACACAGGTGTGTGCCAAAGCTGGGATTTTTTTTTTTTTTTTTTTTGGGAATTCGTGTGTGATAAGGCTTGGTTTCTACTAATTCGTACTATAAGTGTATGAAAATGGTACCGAAAAGTACTAAAAAGTGATATTATGTGAAAGTATAGTTCAGAACTCTACAATTTATATTGCGGCTTCTAAATGAAGCCTTGAGTAAGGGTTCCAAAGGGGTTTTGAAAAATCGTACTAAAAATATACAAAAATTTATAATACCAGTTATTGTTGATATTGTGTGAACGAATAAACCCACAATCCTTTTTGTTTGTAAGGTTGAAATAATAAGGCGGAAATTTTAACATTTGAAGGAAGATGACTTATTGACGAATTACTTTGGAATATTTAGATTTGGTATAGATATCGTTATTCCGCAGGGTTGAGATGAGAAAATACTTCGAAAATTTTAACGAAATGTATAATGTACTAAAAAAAGTGGGGACCATTTTAATTGAAGAATCTAGAATTTTTTATATAATTCACTTTTGCCGTGTATACTTGAATTAAAAAGGCAGATTTGGAAAATCGTACTAAAAGTATACGAAAAGTACTGAATGAATATCTTTGTTATATTTTCATGTTTGGTGTGTATGGTTGCAATAGGAGGTGGCATTATTTGCCTCATCGATATATTAGTTTTATACCCAATGTCCGTTTCAGATAATTTGGAGTCTATTTAAAAAATTCCGTCCGACTGTCTGTCTGGCCGGTTGGTGCGCACGATAACTCTCGACAGGGGTAATCTATATATTTCATCCAAAGTTTGCACATCATAATGGTCAAAATTGTGCAAAAAATTAATTTTATAATATAATGCGAACTGGCAATCTTTCTTTCCTTTACAAAACCTAGACCCGATGGAACCAGTTGGTCCACTCCTTCTGGTACCTCCCCCACATAGGGTTAAAATGTTTCTATATTTATTAATCCAATATCAGGCGAATGGAATGTCTGATTTGAACCAATCATTGTACAACCCATTATCTTTACAGAACCTAGATCTAGTAGGAACATGGGCCCATTGGTCTACTCCTTCTGGTACTTCCCCCACAAAAGGAATGTTCGATTTGAACCAACCCTTGCACAACATATTATCTATACCAAGCCTAGTTCAAGTCCGAACATGGAATCTATTGGTCCATAACTTTTGGCATCTCCCCCACAAATGTTAAAAAAATCAATCTGTATAAATACAATATTAGGCGATTCTATCAACATTAAATCTGAAATATGTGTGTAATTCGGAAGACAAAAGGCTAAGGTTATATATCTGGCGGCAACGGCCACTGAAATTTTTTTACTTGTTCATTTCCTTCTCATGATTGATGGGAGTTGCGCCTTATTTAATATTATGAGTTATCATTGCCTGGCAAATGTTCAACAAAAAATATTAATATCGATCGTTTTTTTGGTCGAAAAAAGTGTAGCCCGTTTATAAGGATCTGGATGTATCTAAGCACTTTTTCCAACTGAAGTGACTACAGTCTACCATACGTAGTGAATGTGATTTCCAGGACTTTGGTGGGTACACAACTTATTCATATATCTTTTCAAAATATAAGCCAACGTTTTTATTTAGCCACCCATTTTCGATACGTCTAAGATCCTAGCCCAATATTCGAAACTGATTTCATCCACCGTATACCAAGTTTGAGTTGGATCTAATTAATCGATACATTATTCTATGTGGGGACACTACCACATAGAATACCGGCTCTTTTATAGGTTATTTGGTGGTTCCACACACATTTGCCAACGCAAGGGACTACCATTACGAAGTGACTAAGATTTCACATTCCGGCTGTCGCATTTATTGTAATTACATTCACACTAGGCAACAATCGGGACAGATTTAGAAATATCTCTCTATATATGATGCACCAATTCTCTAACGTTTTCCCGACTGACACAAAATGTTGCCTAGCGTACTGAATGGAGTTTAAAAGGACACATTACTTGTTTGCTTTAATTCGCGCATCGAAGACCCTATGATTGTTCGATTGACACGTACCAATTTGTGCAAATTGATCCCATATATATATTTAAATCTATCTTTCCCATAGACACAAAGTTTGTTTAAAATTGGTTCAATTCCTGATGTAGCTCCTGTGATAATTTGTTTCGATTTCATATAAATGATACACTAAATACACTACGTATGCTCAATTGACAATTGAATTCACAGGATCTAGTATCTCATGTATTGTAAAATTTCTTTAAAATAAAATGTGTGGGTAAAACTTCTCCCGTCTTCTTCCTTTTAAAAAAAGTTTCTTCAGACTAAAGAAAAAGAAACATATCCCTACTACTCCTAATTTCAATTAGCCCAGACCGTGGCTGCCATTATTCCAGTTGTTCTTGTTATTTCACATCAGAGACCTTGAATGTCTTTTGAGTTCTTAATGAAAACCAGCAAAGTGTACAACGAAACGAAACACAAGACCAAAAAACCATAATAAAAAAACTAAGTCACACAATTACCAAAAATGTGATGAACTTTTTCTTAGAAATTTGACGTTGATGAACATTAACGTCTCTTTGCTACTACTTCTGGTGGACTTTGGTGACTAAAGGCCAATTTTTATGTATGTTTCTAGGTTCATGAAATCCGACGAGGAATTAAGGAGAATGGGCGTTGCTCGAATGTATTGTCTTGTGTCAGGTAGTTTTTTTTTTGTTCTCCTTACATATTGTTGCACAATGTTTTACGACCTGTTTTATCACTGACTTTTATTTGCCCCCATTATCCTTGGGCGTATTATTATCTAAGGTGCATGCATACATATTTACAAATGTCATATTTGCATGACAATGTATGTATGTACGGTTATATGTAATACATATGTTCTGGTATTTTGTAAACATTATATACGTGTACACGAGGATAACATTACTAACATTTATTAACGCTAATGTTAAGAAAATTAAAATTACACACAAATATTCAGATTATGTAGGAGTTCATAACAATACCAACAGTTTACTGCAAATTTGCTTGAATAAAATATGATATCTTGGGAAATGGTATATCCTGGGAAATGGGGACCTTAAAGCTATAGACTCATATGCTTTATAAATGCCACATTAAAGCCACTTTGGTAGAAAAATGCGACAAAAATAAATGACCAAAAATGCTGCGGGATATTTATATGGGGGCTTTGCCAGAATATGCACCGATATAGATTATTTTCAGCCTTATTATACCCTACACAACTATGTTGTTAGGGTATTATAGCTTTGTGCAGCCCCAAGAGTTTGTAACACCGCGAAATATTGGTCCTAGAACCACCTTTAAGCATACCGATCGTCATATCTCGACTAGCTGAGTCGATCTAGACATGTGTCCGACCGTCAGCCTGTCCATTATATTTTGTAAACACGATACAGGCCACAGTTATGGACCAATCTTCACGAAATTTTGGATGTAGGATGGGTTCTGCCCAATGAAGACCCCTATTATTTTTGGTAAAGATCGGTTAATATTTAGGGGATGAAATGGACCAAATACTCAATTTTTTTCGGTTTTTCTTATTATGGCCCAAACATCGCGAATTTTTGCATGGAGAAGGGGATCGGGCCAAAGAATAAGCATGCCTGTTTTGATAAAGATCGGTCAATATTTAGCGGGTCAAATTGACCCTGACTTTTGTGTGAAAAATTACAAAATTTGTATTTTATAGTGTATATTTTAACTCCCGAAAGACTTAGGCCCAAGAAGTTGATAGTATATCCAAGAGGAGTGGTTCACCTTTAAATTGATACCAATTATATGGTACTCGGATGTGGGAGTTACACGTAAATATTTTCAGAAGCTTACGTATTCATATATTATTTAGTAACATATTAACGCAATAGAGGGGGGAAATATAGCGCTCATCGCTTTGAAATTTTCCTTGAGGATCCAAGTATTGTCAACGACAACGCCTATAATTTTCTGTGATGATCAAATTAAAATTTTGGGGTGAAGTGGACCCAAAGCTAATTTTTTTGTATTTTTTCGAGTCGATCTATAGGCTACAAAACCGAAAATCGCAACACACGGTGAAGTGAATCTGGACAAGTAATTCGAAGGGTTGTATAGGATATTCGGAAAATATGTCAGTGTAAGGAAGAGGTGCTGTTGATCTCTAATCGGTCAAGAGGGTGCAAATATCACGAAATATTGATCAGGCTCGAAATAAACATACGCAAAAGTTAGAGTTCCGTGGTAGTTGTGTAGGGTATCATATGGTCGGCCCCGTCCGACTATACTGCTCCGCTCACTGGTTTTCAATGTGCATCAGCATAGGAAAATGAGGCTTAAACTTTATAACACCGAAAATGTTGCGGGATCTGTATGTGGGGGCTTACACTAAACACGGGTCCTATATCAAACATTTTCTGCAGAATTATTTTTCACCATTTCAAAATACTGAAAATAGGTAGAGATCGTTATATGAAAATATATTGAAAAAATCTGCAGAGAAATTGTTTAATATACAAGAATGAGGAATGCAAATTACAGTCATTTCGGTATATTGCGGCCAAGACCTTTAAAATAACGGAGTGAATTTGTATTGTATTGAACATGTACTGCAGAGAAGTTTTCATCCTCATCAGATGAGGAAAGACAGCTAAAACTTTGAAAACCCCGGGACTTTTCTAGAGCAACAACGCAAAACATATCCAAAATTTTCGAAAAATTTTCAAAGTACCCGCAGTAGCAAAATAAAACGACTTCGTGAACGTGTTTCACACACCTTAAAAGGGACTTTACCGAAAAATGGACCGTTATACCCACTTTGGAGAATTTGAAAGCTCTATATCTATACAAATAAAAGAGTAACGTGATTACCTGATTCATTGACTGATTTAACGATTCCTAAACCCCCAATCGAAACGGATGAAGCTAGAATCTTAAAATTTAAGGTATGGTCCAAAGGTGTCCGATGAGGCTGGGTTTTTGGAAATTGTACTAGAACGACACGAAAAGTTCTAAAAAGTACTAAATTTGGTACCATTTTGGCGAGCCGGTGCATCTAGAAATCTGAAATTTGGCATGAGGGTTATTGATGGAGTGTGGAATAGTTTTTCAAAGGGTTTTTGGAAATTCTAACTATAAGAATATGAAGAGTACTAAAATGTACTAAATTTGTTACAATTTCGTAGCATGTGAATGGATAGAGCTAAAACCTTAAAATTTGGAATGCGAATCAATGTTGAGATGAAGGGTCGATTTGAAAGCACATACTCATGGATATGAAATGTACTAAACTGCACTAAATTTGGTACAATTTGAATTTAGAGAAATTTGAATTGAATTTGAATTTCCTGAAATTTGATAGTGCGATATGTGGGAAGTATTAGAAATTTGTACTTATGTGTACGAAATAGTACTATATTTGGTACAATTTAGATTTTGGGTGAACCGATAGACCTGGAATCCTGAACTATAGAGTTAGGGTCGCTGTTAAGGTGTACGATTGGGATATGTAGGAATGTGTACTAAATAACACCAAATGTTGAGATACTAAAAATTTGGAAATAAGGTTACGGTTAGAGTGTAGGACTGGTGTATAGTAGTAGTTT
This sequence comes from Musca vetustissima, assembly GCF_032173495.1. Lineage (NCBI taxonomy): Eukaryota > Metazoa > Arthropoda > Insecta > Diptera > Muscidae > Musca > Musca vetustissima. The sequence continues at coordinate 5,603 of NW_026878839.1, read as the reverse complement.
TGGAAATTCATACTCATGGGTATTAAATGGCACTACCTTTGATACAATTTGATTTTTTGGGTGAACCGACAGTGTTGAGATCCTGAAATTTTAAGTTATGATCATTGCTGGTGTATAGGATATGGGTACTAACTTTGATAATATTTAAATTTTGGGTGAACCGATAGTGCTGAGATACTAAAACTTTGAGTTGAGAAAACTGTTGGGGTGTAGGATTGGGCTGTGTAGGAAGTTTGGAAATGCATACTGATTTGGACCAAATTTGGTACAATTTATATTGTGGGTGAACCGATAGAACTAGAATCCTGAAATCGGGAAATAAAATGTTCATTGGTTGATATATGTTGGTATATATTCATAGGAAGTTGCAGGAATTTTCACAAATGTGTACAAAATGGTACCAAATGTGGATTTGGGTGAACCGATAGAGCTGGAATCTTCAAACTCGAATTTAGGATCACGGTTGGGTGTAGGATTTGGCTATTTAAGAAGTTTTGCAAGTGTATACCAATATGTTCTATATGGTACAAAACTAGGTGAAGCGATCGGACTGGAATCCTGAAATTAGGAAATATGATTTATATTTATAGAATTAAGATTTGGGTGAGCCTATAGAGCTCGAAACATGAAATATGGATTTTTTTTTTGGAAATAAGAACTACAAGAGAACGAAAGGTATTAAATGGTACCAACATTAGCATAGAACTAGATATGTGTTGCGATGAGAATTTGTGTGTTGTGTTGAAACGTGTAGGTAGTTTTGGAAATACGTACATTAAGATAACAGAGGAATTAACTGGTACTAATTATGGCCAGTATGTTGATTAGTATTAAAAATGTTTAAACAATTCTCACATTGCTAACGAAGTGGCGGGCATATGATAGTCTTCAATATAGCGATTCAACATGTCTTCTTTATGAGAATGAAAGCCCTGTGTGAGTATATAAAGAATACAGAAGTACAATTTCGCCATATGTCAAATATTTGAGTTATGGCTTGATGGATTGTTCTGCTAGTCACTCGAAAGTTTATTAATAAAATATCGTTTACCATTGTTTGAGGCTATTGCGTGTTATTATACCCTTTACCACACTATGGTACAGGGTATTATGTCTTTGTGCATATGTTTGTAACAGGCAAAAGGAAACGATATAGACTCATGGTTCCTTTTGAGAATATGCATAGAATTACTTTCTGAGTCGATTTATGCATGTCCGTCCGTCTGTCTGTGTGTCCACGTTAAATTGTAAACAAAATACAGGTCGCATTTATGATCCGAATTGGATGAAATTTGGCACAGGTCACTTGTTTGGCCCAAGGACGAACCCTATTGAAATTGGGAAAAATCGGTTCAGATTTAAATATAGCTCCCATATATATTTTCGTCCGATTTAATGTAAACGGTCCATATATATCTTTTGATTTGCAGGAAATTTGGCACAGCGTAATGAATTAGGTCTAGAATGATGTGTGTAAAATTTCATAAAAATCGGTTCAGATTTAGTTCAGATATGGCTCCCATATATATTTTCGTCCGATTTTAGGTAAATAGTGCACCAAAGTCCCTATATATCCTTCGATTTGCACGAAATTTAGCATAGCGTGCTGAATTAGGTCTAGAAAGATGTGTGCTAAATTTCGTGAAAATCGGTTCAGATTTAGATATAGCTGCCGAATATATTTTCGTCCGATTTTATGTTATAGGTGCACCAAAGTCCCTATATATCCTTCGATTTGCACGAAATTTGGAGTTATAAGTAAATGAAGAACTCAAAATGTGGCCGAATGCAAAAAACATACTGGAATAAGTGTAACCTAACATTTGACAAGATTTGATGAAATCGGTTTAGATTTCGATATTTTGCTTTAAATTTATTTACATAATTTTGTCCCATTGTAAGAAGCAACTCTATATCTGACCAAAATTTGGTATAGGTTGCAGAATGACATGTTTAATTTCATGTTAATGGTCCTTCAAAAATGTGACGTCTGTTAGGATTCCATCTGTTGAATATTCCCAAAGTGGTGAAGGGTATCATATAATCGGCCCCGTCCGACTTTACTACTTTCCTTACTGGTTAGTATTAAAAATGTTTAAACATTTCTCACATTGCGAACGAAGTAGCGGGCATATGATAGTCTTCAATATAGCGATTCAACATGTCTTCTTTATGAGAATGAAATCCCTGTGTGAGTATATTAAGAATCCAGAAGGACAATTTCGCCATATGTCAAATATTTGAATTATGGCTTGATGGATTGTTCTGCTAGTCACTCGAAAGTTTATTAATAAAATGTCATATACTATTGTTTGAGGCTATTGCATGTTATTTTTTTTAGATATGACATGTCTAAAATCTGTATATTTAATTGAATGTTGCAATAGTAATGATAGAACATGATAGTCTTTACTAGTGTGGGTATATATGAGACCCAAACTGATAAAGATTATCATTTAAACGCTTGTCCGAATTTAACAAATTTCGATGGTGTAGGGCGTTATCGGATTTTAATTCATAAAAATATTTGTAACATGTCAAATCATACCAGTAAAAAAGCAATTTTACATTTGAAACAGGTTTCTTCAAAACATTTTCCTAACTGTTTGTAGAATATGTCGACTGCCTCTCTCCCCCTCTGTTCAATGTAAACGACATCATATATTGCTGTTTAACGAACCGGAACTAACAAGTGTAAATATTTTCCTTTCTATTCTGTGATTTTCTTTAATCGAAGTACATTTTGTCACAATAACCCATCAAAAAGGAAATCTTGACAAAATAATATTTACAATGAAAATCAATAAAATTAATGCAGACGAAATAATGGCAAGTCAATTGCTTGGAAATAACAACATTCACATAAAGGAAGGAGTACTACTACTACGACTATAACTATTATTATGAAGAGCATTTCAATCACTTCATAGATAAATTAAATAGGTAAATAGCTCGTCAATAATGTTATACTGACTTGAGATTAGAATGGCGAGTTTCCCTTTTTTTAAATCGGTTAATATTTCGATATATGTTTGTACGATTCACACAAAATGTAGCTTAAATTGGGTTTAAAATAACGTTTGTTAAGTTTTCTATAATTTACTTTTCCCGATTCCTTTACGCAAACAGATATATAATATGGTAGTTGTAACCGTTCGACTTCGAAGCTTTCCTTACTGGTTATTTGTGCAAAATTCTTAAAATCATAGATATTTAAGAGACAAATTTTATCATCGGTACTTTAAGCAGCCACAAAACGTCGTAAATTTCGACCCTATCGAAATATTCTCTATCCTCCACCATTTGGCGAAATTTCCAGACATTCATGCCACAATATACCAAACGACAGACACCTTTTAGGTGTCACACACTTCCTTCTACTGCTATCACATCAGAAGAGCTGATAGTAATGGTTTACTAAAAACTCCAAAATAAAATGAAGAATGAAGAATAACTTGATGCCTGAAAGTAAGACCACTGTCATCAGTGTTCCGTTAAGAGGGGCGAATCGGAAACCACTACGTTTTAAAAAATGTCAACTATTAAGTGATACATTGCCAACGGGGTGTTGCGTCCATTTGTTTGTCGATGCTGTAACATTAAGGGATTAACATTGATAAGCTTGTGGGAATTGTTGGTTGATGGTAACGTCAACTTGATTGGCTGGTCGATTGGTTGGCTTGGACAACATTGTGAATCAGTGTGAATTTAAATGTTGATAAAAATAAACAAAAGAGGAATTACTTGACTTTTGTAGTTTAAAACCAGTAGTAGAGTAAAGTTGGACGAGACCTTTACCACTATGGGTATATACAAATCACGCATAACAAATGTCATCACAAATTAGTACCTGTGGAGGACCATTGACATGAAATCGGACGACATTATTTATGTAATCTGTACAGATATATTAAACAACACAGCGCGCTATCCAAAAACGTATCTCAATCGTTGATGCATAATTTTCATAAAATCTTTAGATCAGCAGATTCAATAATAAAACCAGTAAGGAAAGTAGTAAAGTCGGACTGGGCCGACTATATGATACCCTTCACCACTTTGGGGATATTCTACATATGTATCTTTACAGATGTCGTCTTTTCGAAGGAACATTGACATGAAATTGAACGAACTTAAAAATGCGATCTTTATCTATAAGTAAATCCTTACACATGTCATTCTGCAATGTATTCCATATTTTGTAAATTGATTTTAATCAAACTTTACGCACGCTATTTGGTATGCTTCACTGTTTCAAATGTAATATCAATCACGCACATATTGATTATTTGGTTTACAATCAACATGAATAGGTCGAATTTATATATGGAAGCTATGCTATATCTACATCTGAACCGATTTCAAGGAAACTTGCCCGGGATTAATTAATATCAATTTCAGTATGTTTTGCCAATCGGCCTAGCTATGGGTCTTTAGTACACCATTTACATAAAATCGGACGAAAGTATATATAGGAGCTATATGTAAATCTGAACCAACGTTTCAATACATTGTACAAAATTGTGTGCGGGTCGGCCAATCTTTGGGTCTTTAGTGCACATCATTCTGGACCTAATTCAGAACTCTATGCCAAATTTCGAGCAAATCGAATGATATATAGAGACTTTGGAGACCCATTTACCTTAAATCGGACGAAACTATATATGGGAGGTATATCTAAATCTGAACCGATTTTCTCTAAACTTGGCACACATCATTCTGGACCTAATTCAGTACTCTATGCCAAATTTCGTGCAATTCGAATGATATATAGGAACTTTGGTGTACTATTTACCTTAAATCAGACAAAACTATTTATGGGAGCTATATATAAATCTGAACCGATTTTCACGAAACATAGCACACATCATTTTGGACCCAATTTAGTACCCTATGCCAAATTTCGTGCAAATCGAAAAATATATAGAGGCTTTGGAGACCCATTTACCTTAAATCGGACGAAAATATATATGGGAGCTATTTCTAAATCTGAACCGATTTTCTCGAAATTTGGCACACATCATTCTGGACCTAATTCAGTACTCTGTGCAAAATTTCGTGCAAATGGAAAGATATATAGGGACTTAGGTACCACATTTACCTTAAGTCGGACGAAAATATATATAGGGGCTATATCTAAATCTGAGCCGATTTTTCCAGGCAAAAGGAAACGAGATAGACACATGATTCCTTTTGAGAATATGCATAGAATCACTTTCTGAGTCGATTTATCCATGTCCGTCCGTCCGTCTGTCCGTCTGTAGATGTAAAATTGTAAACAAAGTACAGGTCGCATTTATGATCCGTATGTGATGAAATTTGGCATAGGTCACCTATTCGGCCCAAGGACGAACCCTATTGAAATTGGGAAAAATCGGTTCAGATTTAGATATAGCTGCCATATATATATTTAACCGATGTAATGTAAACGGTCCCTATATATCTTTCGATTTGCACGAAATTTGGTACAGCCTAATCATTTAGGTCTAGAATGATGTCTGCCAAGTTTCGTGAAAATCGGTCCAAATTTAGATATAGCTCCCATATATAGTTTCGTCCGATTTCATGTAAATGGTGCCCCAAAGTCCCTATATAACTTTTGA
>NW_026878838.1:0-2447 GCF_032173495.1 Musca vetustissima | reverse complement strand
TGTAACGTGACCGTCACATAGCTCCATAACATATTCATCATAAAATACTACTAATACTGCCCACCCTAATATCCATACATTTTTCTTATAAATACTACCCACCCTAATATCTATAACACCATTTTACCGCTAATACAACAACACATGACTTGTACGATCAGCAATACAACCAAACAAGCATCTATGTTTACTCATTGCATTTGGCACTGAATAGTGAGTGAATAATTCTCATTCACTTGATAAAGCCATATGGATAAGTGTTCCACTTTGCATCACTGAAGTTGTCGAGAACCAGAGTCACACACACTAACGCATTTTAATTTTGGGCACCTAAGGCTTACCTCAGCCCTAGACAAAACCACTCGTTATAAATGTAACGTGACCGTCACATAGCTCCATAACATATTCATCATAAAATACACCTATGGCTTACCTCAACCCTAACTAGACAAAACCACTCGTTATAAATGTAACGTGACCGTCATATAGCTCCATAACATATTCATCATAACATACAACTAATACTGCCCACCCTAATATCCATACATTTTTCTTATAAATACTACCCACCCTAATATCTATAACACCATTTTACCGCTAATACAACAACACATGACTTGTACGATCAACAATACAACCAAACAAGCATATATGCTTACTCATTCCCCCATTGTAACTTCATTGCATTTGGCACTGAAGAGTGAGTGAATAATTCTCATTCACTTGATAAAGCCATATGGATAATTGTTCCACTTTGCATCACTGAAGTTGTCGAGAACCAGAGTCACACATACTAACGCATTTTAATTTTGGGCACCTATGGCTTACCTCAGCCCTAGACAAAACCACTCGTTATAAATGTAACGTGACCGTCATATAGCTCCATAACATATTCATCATAAAATACAACTAATACTGCCCACCCTAATATCCATACATTTTTCTTATAAATACTACCCACCCTAATATCTATAACACCATTTTACCGCTAATACAACAACACATGACTTGTACGATCAACAATACAACCAAACAAGCATATATGCTTAGAGATGGGCAGTGGGTAAATACCCAAAGGGTAAATACCCGGTAAATTGGGTAAATACCCGGTAAATTGGGTAAATACCCGGTAAATTGGGTAAATACCCGGTAAATTGGGTGTTTATTCCAAAATAAACATGAATTATCTTAAACCTATTTTTCTATTGTACTATAAATCTGAAGCTCTTAAATATGAATTCCTAAACCTAAACGTAACATGAATCTTGAAACCTATTACTTCTTACGACATATCGTTTAACATATAACCAACAAATCGAACAATGATTATCGATCACAACACATAATTTTTCGCCGTGCTCTTAATAATCATGTCTAGCGCAACTTCCGTCAAAAAAACCATATATTCTGTCTGTTCGAAAGTAGTTTCCATACTGGTAAGATCTAAGTCCAGAACAAATAAATCTAAACAAATCACAAGAATCCTAATGTGTTTTTTGTTTTGTCTTCTTGTTTCTTTCCATTCTCCTGAGTTTTGGTATGTGCCATAAATAAAACATTGTCCACAAGTCTTTCTCGAGTTGGGATTCTGTTTTATATCCACTGGCTCAAGAGACGTTCCATTTCGACTTCAGATTCCCCCTGCGTTCCTTCCGTCTATCACAAACATTTTGGTCCAGTTACGAGCCGGATTCGCAAATTTGGAGTACACAACAACTATTTGGGGAACTCTCAGAGATTTCTGTACACGCCAACAACATAAAAACTCAAACAATCCAGACTTTCAAACAGGTTGGTTTACATTGTATTTTGTTCTCTCTGTTAGTGTTAATAATAGTGCGATAGCGGAATGGTTAAATACGACACGTAGAACTGTTTTTTAAAAAGTGCTATATTCATTTATTTTAACACGCGACTTGAAAATCTTGGATAGAAACATAGTTTAACAAAAAATATTGGTGGAAAGTATAATCTATGAGGTGATATACAGCGGTTTCTGGTGAGCGTCTAATATTAAATCTAAAAACAGAGTCTACAAAATTAACATATTGCACATTGCCATAATATAGTTTTGTGTTTCTTTTTCATACAATGTCTCTACACCACATGTTCACTTACAATTTATGTTAACGTAGGTTGCTAACATTACGTTCACGACGATTGAGTCATTGCTGTAAACACACATAATCTCTCCCTAACACTCTATCTAAGTTACGTTCCACAACTATCACTCTGTAATTGAGTAAATGAGCGATATTCTCATATCATTGAATCTCTCCAGTTGATTTTTTACAATTGAGTGACTCTAAAGTGGACAAGTGACATATGTAAAAACAATACTGCAGGAGTTAAAAATTTATAAAATAAATATATATATATATATATATACAGCTCAACGTAAATATTAATGTTGCAATTCAAATTGAATAACAAACTCCCCCCACTCT
>NW_026878837.1:0-24541 GCF_032173495.1 Musca vetustissima | reverse complement strand
TCATTCGATTTGGATGAAATTTGGCACAGTTCACTTATTTGGCCCAAGGACGAACTCTATTGAAATTGGAGAAGTTTATGTAAATGATACACCCAACTCCCAATATTTGTCCGATTGGGACAAAGTTTTGCACAGCCCACTGAATCAGGTCCCTGCTTACAGCACACTTGAGAAAAGCTTCAAGAACACACATTCCTACATATCAGCAATTCCACATTTACATCAATTAAAAAACAACATATGCAAAATTAAGTTCCCAATTAAAAATATTTTCTATCTATCATTTTCAATAGCACTACAGATTTCTAATCATTCAATTAATTTTTTTTTCAAATCATATTTCATCCCTCCAAGGAGATTTGATTAATTATTCATATACATTTATCCTTCAAATTATGATAATCTATAGGCATAGATGCTCACAAAATAATGACGACTGAGAATCAAACACTCATCATTGCTCGCACAATGTTAAAATACTTCAAACATTACACAATTTCACAAAAAAATCTCCTTAATAATATTAATAATGTCATGCTGAAGCCCCTCTTTCCCACACAATAACAAAATATGGGAGATGTAGCGCCATGAATCTTTCGCACTTGTGCGAAAATGAAGTGCTTTCAAAACAATGAATGAAGCTGGGATTTCATTAAATCACATTTGAAACGTGGCACACACATCTATATAGACATACATTCATTTTAACAATTTTCAATAGATATGGAATCAGCGCAATAATAGGCTGTAGATTTCCGTGGTGCTGGTGGTGCAGCAACAACAACAGTAACGCCATCACATTAATTTCCTATTCAATTAATGATATACAGTGCCAACCAGCCAGCCAAGCAACCGTATCAGCTACACTTCCCGGTAGTACAAAATGAAAAAATTCGCTGTTGCAAACATAAATTTACTGTGAAAAAAAATCATTCGGGGGGGCCCGGGCCCCCCGGGCCGCCCCCCTGCGTACGTCCCTGGTAATATGTACACAAACATATATAAGTGTATGTATGCATTTAACCGTTTGAATTTGAAGATATGTTCAAACATTCTCAGTATTTCAAGTATGTTATGTACAATTATTTTTTATAATGAGATTCACTTGAAAGTGGATTTTGATTGCCATCTCGCACATATGGTTTGAAAAAAATCTAAGGCATGTTTTTTTAGGAAACTCAGACATCGGGGAAAGGGGTTGAGAAGTTGATTTTGTTTTAAATATGCTATATATATATATAAATAGAATTATGGGAGTGGATTTTTTTAAAATATTTTTCAAGGTATTTTCAAGATAGGCCTGGATTTGTTAAAAATATTTTCCCGAGGTCTAATGATAGGCGTGGATTTTTATACTCAAAACAACTATGTTGTCAGGGTATTATAGCTTTGTGCAGCCCCAAGAGTTTGTAACGCCGCGAAATATTGGTCCTAGACCCACCTTTAAGTATACCGATCGTCATATCTTGACTAGTTGAGTCGATGTAGACATGTGTGTCCGTCCGTCTGTCCATTATAATTTGTAAACACGATACAGGCCACAGTTATGTACTAATCTTCACAAAACTTTGCATGTAGGATGGGTTCTGCCCAATTAAGACCCCTATTGGTTTTGGTAAAGATCGGTTAATATTTAGGGGATGAAATGGACCAAATACTTATTTTTTGTCTGATTTTCTGGTTGCTCCAAAGCACTCAATTATGGCCTGAACATGGGGAAATTTTACATGGAGAAGGGGTACGGGCAAAAGAATAAGAATGCCTGTTTTGATAAATATCGGTCAATATTTAGCGATTTAAATTGACCCTGACTTTTATGTGAAAAATTACAAAATTTGTATTCTATGGCGTATATATTTACCCCTGAAGGATAGAGACCAGAGGAGTTGAGAATATATCCCAGAGGAATGGTTGACATTTAAATTGATACCAAATTGATATGAACTCGGATGTAGGAGATACACTTAAATATTTACAGGTGCTTACGTACTCATATATTATTTAGTAACCCATTAAGACAAGAAGTCGGAAATATAACGCTGATTGCTCATTTCCATGAGGTTCCAATTATGGTCTAGGACAACGCCTATAATTTTGGGATGAAGTCAAAAACTTAATTTTTAGTAACCCATTAACACAACAGGTCGGAAATATAGCGCTGATCGCTTTGAAAATTTCCATGAGGTTCCAATTATGAAGTCAAAAACTTAATTTTTTTTGAATCCACAATTATAAGCCGAACATCACAACACAACCCTCGGAGAGAGGAACCTCGACAAGTAAGTTAGAAGTTCCGTACTGAATATTAGTAATATTCGAAAAATATGTCAGTGTAAGGAAGAGGTGCTGTTGACCTCTTATCGGGCAAGAGGGTGCAGCTATCACGAAATATTGCCCAGGCTTGGAATAAACATTCGGAGAAAGTTAAAGTTCCGTGCTAGTTGTGTAGGGTTTCGTATGTTCGGCCCCGTCTGACTATACTGCTCCGCTCACTGGTTTAAAAATATTTTTCCAAGGTCTAATCATAGGCGTTGATATTTAAAATTTTTTTCAAGCGCTTTAATAAGGCATGTATTTAATTAAATAATTTTTCAATGACTATAAATAGGCATGTGTTTAATTAACCCTTTGAGCCCCGAATTTTTTCCACAATCTTAGAACAAATTTCTGTTCACAGATTTAATGCAACTATCCTAAATAGGATATGCACAACCTATTTTTAGATGAAACTGTATCCCACTTCGTTCGTATTACAATTTTCCTCGAGGCCATATTGCCTGAAGGTATAGCGAGAGTGTTCGTATATTATGTGACACGCCTTATATGTACAAAAAACTATTACAACAAACACATTATAATTTAATATTATTAAATAAACTGAGTTATATAGTTGTTTATTAATAGACAAACACACACATACACATTTATACACATACGTACATAATACACAAAGGACTAAAATATTTGCTCTTTAATTTCCGTTTCCTCTTGCACAACTCATAAATACAACAAGGACGATAGACAAATACACATGCACTCACCAACATGGCTGGCAACATTTCTTTGATGTCTTTGACGCACATGTGTATACATGTTTATGTGTGCTTTTAGACTAGGTCATGTACGTATGTGAAAAGTAAAAATAGAAAAGAAAAAAACAACAACATAAGTGGGCGAAACCTGACTAAATAAATTCAATTATAGTGGTAATGGTATTTAGTCAAAACCATTGGCATTATCAAAGTTAGTTATTGCTGTTTTTGTTCATGTTGTTGTTGCTGATATGTTGAAAAAGTTGTCTATTTTCTTGAAGAATACACAAAGTTTTAGTGGTTGTCTATGATAAATAAATATGCAACCTTGTAATTCATTACTGCTACAAAGAGGTATGAGGGTGTAGAAACAATGTGATTGAAAGGTGGTTTGGTAAATACATGAAATTAATATTTTCTAAGACAATTTCCACATAACTAAATTTATTGGCAAATACATATAAGTTATCAACTAATTTGCCTATTAAAAATCAATAAATAGGCGAGTTATTTATCCTTTTTAAAATTAATTGATATTAGGTAAAATTTATACTTGTAATTAAGATTTTCCAATAACTTAGATTCTTCAAAAAAATATACTCAAAGTGGTGTATGAAAAAAAATGTTATTAACAAAATTAAGATATGGATACATTGGGGCTTAAATGAAATCTTGAAAAAAAATTAAGATTGTGGTTCTGAAGGGGGTTGAAGAAAATTATTTTAAACACCCAAGCTTATGGTTCTGAAGGTCGTTTAGAAAAAAATATTTAAAATTCCTCATTTATGGGTCAATAGATGGTGGAAAAAATTATTTAAAACTCCACATTTATAGGTCAATACGTGGTTGAAAAAATTTATTTAAAAAATCCACGCTTATGGGTCCATAGGTGGTTGAAAAAAATTATTTAAAAAATCCACGCTTATGGGTCAATAGGTGGTTGAAAAAAATTATTTAAAAAATCCACGCTTTTGGGTCAATAGGTGGTTGAAAAAATGTATTTAAAAATCCACGCTTAGGGGTCAATAGGTGGTTGAAAAAATTTATTTAAAAAGCCATGCTTATGGATCAATAGGTGGTTGAAAAAATTTATTAAAAAAATCCACGCTTATGGGTTAATAGGTGGTTGAAAAAAATTATTAAAAAAATCCACGCTTATGGGTCAATAAGTGGTTGAAAAAATTTATTTAAAAAATCCACGCTTATGGGTCAATAGGTGGTTGAAAAAATTTATTTAAAAAATCCACGCTTATGATTCAATAGGTTGTTGAACAAATTTATTTAAAAAATCCACGCTTATGGGTCAATAGGTGGTTGAAAAAAATTATTTAAAAAATCCACGCTTATGGGTCAATAGGTGTTTAAAAAATATATTTAAAAAAAAAAAAATCCACGCTTATGGGTCAATAGGTGGTTGAAAAATTTTATTTAAAAAATCCACGCTTATTTAAAAATTTTATTTAAAAAATCAACGCTTATTTAAAAATTTTATTTAAAAAATCAACGCTTATTTAAAAATTTTATTTAAAAAATCCACGCTTATGGATCAATTGGTTGTTTGAAAAATGTATTTAAAAAATCCACGCTTATGGATCAATAGGTTGTTTGAAAAATTTATTTAAAAAATCCACGCTTATGGATCAATAGGTGGTTGAAAAAATTTATTTAAAAAATCCACGCTTATGGGTCAATAGGTGGTTGAAAAAATTTATTTAAAAAATCCACGCTTATGGGTCAATAGGTGGTTGAAAAAATTTATTTAAAAAATCCACGCTTATGGGTCAATAGGTGGTTGAAAAAATTTATTTAAAAAATCCACGCTTATGGGTCAATAGGTGGTTGAAAAAATTTATTTAAAAAATCCACGCTCATGGGTTAATAGGTGGTTGAAAAAATTTATTTAAAAAATCCAAGCTTATGGGTCAATAGGTGGTTGAAAAAATTTATTTAAAAAATCCACGCTTATGGGTCACTAGGCGGGTGAAAAATTTTATTTAAAAAATCCACGCTTATGGGTCAATAGGTGGTTGAAACATGTTATTTAAAAAAACCACGCTTATGGGCCAATAGGTGGTTGAAAAATTGTATTTAAAAAATCCATGCTTATGGGTCAATAGGTGGTTGAAAAATTGTATTTAAAAAATCCACGCTTATGGGTCAATAGGTGGTTGAAACATGTTATTTAAAAAAACCACGCTTATGGGCCAATAGGTGGTTGAAAAATTGTATTTAAAAAATCCATGCTTATGGGTCAATAGGTGGTTGAAAAATTGTATTTAAAAAATCCATGCTTATGGGTCAATAGGTGGTTGAAAAATTGTATTTAAAAAATCCACGCTTATGGGTCAATAGGTGGTTGAAAAAATTTATTTAAAAAATCCACGCTTATGGGTTAATAGGTGGTTGAAAAAATTTATTTAAAAAATCCAAGCTTATGGGTCAATAGGTGGTTGAAACAATTTATTTAAAAAATCCACGCTTATGGGTCAATAAATGGTTGAACAAATTTATTTAAAAAATCCACGCTTATGGGTCAATAGGTGTTTAAAAAAATATATTTAAAAAAATCCACGCTTATGGGTCAATAGGTGGTTGAAAAAATTTATTTAAAAAAATCCACGCTTATGGGTCAATAAATGGTTGAACAAATTTATTTAAAAAATCCACGCTTATGGGTCAATAGGTGTTTAAAAAAATATATTTAAAAAAATCCACGCTTATGGGTCAAAAGGTGGTTGAAAAAATTTATTTAAAAAAATCCACGCTTATGGGTCACTAGGTGGGTTGAAAAATTTTATTTAAAAAATCCACGCTTATGGGTCAATAGGTGGTTGAAACATGTTATTTAAAAAAACCACGCTTATGGGCCAATAGGTGGTTGAAAAATTGTATTTAAAAAATCCATGCTTATGGGTCAATAGGTGGTTGAAAAATTGTATTTAAAAAATACACGCTTATGGGTCTATTTTTGGTTGAAAAATTGTATTTAAAAAAATCCACGCTTATGGGTCAATAGATGGTTGAAAAAAAAATTATTTAAAAAATCCACGCTTATGGGTCAATAGGTGGTTGAAAAAAAATATTTAAAAAATCCACGCTTATGGGTCAATAGGTGGTTTACAAATTTTATTTAAAAAATCCACGCTTATGGGTCAATAGGTGGTTGAAAAAATGTATATAAAAAATCCTCGCTTAGGGGTCAATAGGTGGTTGAAAAAATTTATTTAAAAAATCCACGCTTATGGGTCAATAGGTGGTTGAAAAAATTTATTTAAAAAATCCACGCTTATGGGTCAATAGGTGGTTGAAAAAATTTATTTAAAAAATCCACGCTTATGGGTCAATAGGTGGTTGAAAAAAATTATTTAAAAAATCCATGCTTATGGGTCAATAGGTGGTTGAAAAAAATTATTTAAAAAATCCACGCTTATGGGTCAATAGGTGGTTGAAAAAATGTATTTAAAAAATCCACGCTTATGTGTCAATAGGTGGTTGAAAAAATGTATTTAAAAAATCCACGCTTATGGGTCAATAGGTGTTTAAAAAAAATTATTTAAGAAATCCACGCTTATGGGTCAGTAGGTGGTTAAAAAAATTATTAAAAAAATCCACGCTTATGGGTCAATAGGTGGTTGAAAAAAATGTATTTAAAAAATCCACGCTTATGGGTCAATAGGTGGTTGAAAAAATTTATTTAAAAAATCCACGCTTATGGGTCAATAGGTGGTTGAAAAAAATTATTTAAAAAATCCACGCTTATGGGTCAAAAGGTGGTTGAAAAAATGTATTTAAAAAATCAACGTTTATGGGTCAATAGGTGGTTGAAAAATTTATTTGAAAAATCTACGTTTATGGGTCAATAGGTGGTTGAAAAATTTTATTTAAAAAATCCACGCTAATGGATTATTTAAAAAATCCACGCTTATGGATCAATAGGTGGTTGAAAAAATTTATTTAAAAAATCCACGCTTATGGATTATTTAAAAAATCCACGCTTATAGGTCAATAGGTGGTTGAAAAAATTTATTTAAAAAATCCACGCTTATGGGTCAATAGGTGGTTAAAAAAATTTATTTAAAAAAGTCCCACGCTCATGGGTCAATAGGTGGTTTAAATGAATTTAATATTCCTCACCTCTTTATTATTTTAATTTATATGTTCTTTTTAATTCAAATTTAAACGATTTTAAATTTTATTCTATTCTACGAAAAAAAAAAAAATATAATAACAAATTCAAAGTTAAGCCTTTTAGCTTCTAGTATTAGCATTATGACCAAAAAGTTGTATTTTTTGTGTCTATGTCACCAAAATGTTTAAATATTCATTCAGTCATCAATAACAAATTTTATGAAAAGCGTTGAAAAAAACATTTTTCGAATTTTAATTAAACCATTTATAATATAAGTGGTCGGTGATATGATAGATGCTAACTAATACGATGTGGAATGCCCACACATACACATATGAAACAATTAATTATGCATTAAATTAAAAAAAAACATACGCATATTTGCATTTATGAATTCAAACATTTATTAAAAACTTTAGAGTAGTTAAACATAAATATTTATTTAATATAGCTGTTAAAAACTTATCTAAATCTGACTGAAGGCCTGTTGATAAAATATATTATTAAAAAAATGGAATATGACAAAAAATAAATGAATAAAGAAAAAAAAGTAACAGTGGCTGTATAAATTACTAAACAAACTGTCAATTTAAATATTCATTTAACATAAATTTAATTGGGTTGAAGTTTTGTGTTATTTTTTTGTGTATGTATTGTTTTGTATGCAAAATAAATAAACTAAACTTAAACAAATATTTGTATAGAAAATTTGATTTGGTGTTTACTTTTTGATGAAGTTTTATTAACCCATTAAATGTTTTCAACAACTGCAGAATGTGATTTTTTATAATTCTCTTGTGTCGTGAGATAGAACAATGGACAACTGACATAAACATTTTTCAATAAATATCGCGAAAATAAAGACTTAATATATTTAAAAAAAAACATTTTTAAATATTTTTTTTAGGAACAAAGTATTTAAAAAATCCACGCTTATGGGTCAATAGGTGGTTCAATTTTTTTTAAATCCATACTAATGGGTCAATAGGTGTTTCTTTTTTTTAATCCACGTTAATGGGTCAATAGGTGGTAGAAAAAATTATTTAACAAATCCACCCTTATAACATTTCATACATATTTGAAGAATATTTAATAAATATAAAACAAATACAAAACAGTTTTTTTATGTTTAAGAAATTTATTAAATATTTTAAAAATCATTTAAAATTGAAATATATATCTAAATATTTTTTAAAAATTATAAAAATTTCCATAACATTTCATAATATTCAGTGTAGATACAAATGGGTTTCATACATAAGATCACTTCGCTGACATTTTTAAACCCTACACACCTATGTTGTCAGGGTATTATAGCTTTGTGCAGCCCCAAGAGTTTGTAATATGGGTGCTAGACCCACCTTTAAGTATACCGATCGTTATATCTCGACTAGCTGAGTCGATCTAGACATGTGTGTCCGTCCGTCCGTCCGTCTGTCCATTATAATTTGTAAACACGATACAGGCCACAGTTATGGACCAATCTTCATGAAATTTTGCATGTGGGATGGGTTCTGCCCAATGAAGACCCCTATTATTTTTCATAGAAATCGGTTAATATCTAGGGGATGAAATGGACCAAATACTTAATTTTTGTCGGTTTTTCTGGCCGCTCCAGAGGTCGTAATTATGGCCTGAACATGGGGAAATTTTGCATGGAGAAGGGGGTCGGGGCAAAGAATAAGCATGGCTGTTTTGATAAAGATCGGGTCAAATGGACCCTGATTTTTGTGTGAAAAATTACAAAAGTTGTATTCTACAGCATATATATTTACCCCTGAAAGACCTGGACCCGAAAAGTTTATATTATATCCAAGAGGAGTGGTTGACCTTTAAATTGAAACCAATTATTTTGTGGTATGTACTCGGATGTGGGATTTACACTTAAATATGAGCAGGTGCTTACGTATTAATATATTATTTAGTAACCCATCACCACACTAGAGGGCTGAAATGTGGCGCTGATCGATTTAAAATTTTCCATGGTCAAGGACAACGCCTATAATTTTCATTGATGATCTTATAAAAATATTGGAATGAAGTGGACCGAAAACTTAATTTTTTGTGTTTTTTCGATTCGGTCTATAGACCACATGCCGAACGTCACAACAGAACCCACAATGAATGGAATCTGGACAAGTGTTTATAAGGGCTGTACTGAATATTGGGAATATCCGGAAAATATGTCAGTATAAGGAAGAGGTGCTTTTGACCTCTTATCGGGTAAGAGTGTGCAACTATTACGAAATATTGACCATATTCGGAATAAAAATCCGCAGAAAGTGAGATTTCCGTGGTAGTTGTGTAGGGTATCGTATGGTCGGCCCCGTACGACTATACTGCTCCGCTCACTGGTTTTCTTATTGTTTATAGTAGTCAAAATCATATTCATATTTTTCGGATATAATTCCATGGAATCATGCGTAACCACCATCATGTTCATCTCCTTGACTATTGTTGATATTTTTGAATATATTTGGAAATTAATATTCTCTGCCATAACCACAACAATACAAATATTATGCTAATTAGAGATAAAATAAGGATGTCAAAATTTTAAAAGTTTTCACATATGTATGTATATAGAAAATGTTAACATCCTGTATACGTTCAGCTCATCACGAATTTCCTTTATTTGCATTAAACGAATTTCCTTTCGTCAAAAGTATAAACACAATTAGACATAGATATACGATGAGTGTATGTGTGTTGTATTGAATGTTTAGCAAAAGTTTGCATTGTTCTTAAACTAACACAGAATACACCACAAAATTATTCAAAATTAGATACTGTAGTTTTTTTCAGGGAACAAAAGAAATGCCGAATTGAAATTCTATGAAGGATTTTTTTATTTTTATATTGAATTAAATTTATATAAAATGTAACTCCTTTTACTCTCCTTATTATTTTTAATAATCTTGTTTAATCCAAAATATGTTTTTTTTCCTAATTTCCTCTACCTTCATGATCAGATCATGGCATGTAGTAATAAAATTTATTGCCCTTTGTATAAGTGTGACATATTTACCAAAATGACATGCCAAAACTTATAAAACAAAATGTCAATCAAATGCACTTGTCGTTCTTTGTCACATGAATGCAGATGTGTGTGAGTGTGTGTGAAACTTTTCAAATACTGTAGGTATGCAAAAGGGATTCAACCAAATGCCTGTCAATGAGAAGACATTGGATTAGAGAGATAAATGGTTAAATTCCTGGAGAAGATAAAAATTGTATTTGAGAGCCAAACGATATAGGTGAACATTGCCAAAAGTGGTTCCTGCTGTGAAATTTACGTAGAGGGTTATTAAATTATTTGACCTCCTCCATATTGACCAATACTGTTGAGCCAGAACCCCATCTTCGTCTAAAATTTCATACAATTTTGTAACTGAACGAAATTTATTCTTTTTGGCGGTTCCTATGAAACATCTGAAACCAAATAACTCAAAATTACCGAACTTCGATAAGTTTTTTTTTTCTTTTTGAAAACGTCATATTTTTTAGCCGACATGATTTAAATAAGTTCATATGATAACAATATATGTTGAAAATCGACTGAATCCTACCGACTATTGCTCCCAACATAAATTATATCAGTAGAAACTGTATAAAAATCATCGAATAAAATCAATCGATTTTGTTGAAACAGTGAATAGGGGTGGTAAAACGTCGACTCAGGGTCTAATTAACAGAATGAAAAATTAAGAAGAAATGGTGGCAACAATTTTAAAAGCATGCTCATTTCAGAGTCTCAGAGTTTCAAATGATGCAAATTAAAACTGTTTTTGGAGCCTTTTTTTTACAAATATACCTAACCAACATATTGATTTTAGGTCCCAAGAAAGAAGTCGACTGAATATCCGTTTGAATATCTTCTAGAGCAGTAACCGATTTATGCAAAATTGTCCTTCAAACTTAAGTCAAATTCGAAGATAGAGAATATTGTTCAATATTTGTTGGTACCTGTCATAGGTGGTTGGAAAAATTCTGTAGAAATTCTACGTTTATGGGACCATTGGTGCTGAAAAAAATTCTTTACGAAATTCACGCCTATGGATCAATAGCTGGTTGAAAAAAATTCTTTAGAAAAGCCAAGGTTATCCATAGGAGGATGAAAAATCCCCACTTGTGGGTCAAAAAGTTGGTTTGAAAAAAAATTTTACGAAATTCACGCTTATGGATCAATAGGTGATTGAAGAAAAGTCCTTAGAAAAGCCAAGGTTATCCATTGGTGTATGAAAAATCCACACTTATGGGTCAAAAAGTTGGTTAAAAAAAAT
The DNA here is from genome assembly GCF_032173495.1 of Musca vetustissima. Classification (NCBI taxonomy): domain Eukaryota; kingdom Metazoa; phylum Arthropoda; class Insecta; order Diptera; family Muscidae; genus Musca; species Musca vetustissima. Next base: position 13,097 of record NW_026878837.1, on the reverse strand, counting down.
TATTTAACAAATCCATGCTTATGGGTCAATCAGTGGTCGAAAAAATTGTATTTAAATGATGAAAAAAATCCTTACAAATTCACGAATATGGGTCAATATGTGGTTGACAAAATTTACCTAAAAAATCCACGCTTATGGGTCATTGGGTGTTTGAATTGTTTTTTTACAAAATCCACGCTTATGGATTATTTTTTTTAATATCAAGCGAACGGACTATCCGATTTGAACAAAACTTCTTACAACCTATTATATTTACCAAGTCTAGATAAAGTAGTTGGTCCACTCCTTCTGGTGTCTCTCCCACAAAGGGTCAACAATTTTCAATATTTTTAAATAAATATTAGGCGAATGGAATGATCGATGTGAACTAAGGCTTGCACAACCTATTATCTAGATCAAGTAGGAAGACGAGACCCAGTGGCCAAATCCTTCTGGTACCTCCCTTAAAAATTTGAATGTCCGCTTTGAACCAAACTTTTCACAACGTATCATATTTACCAACCCTACATTAAGTAGGAAGATAGAACCCAATGGTCCACACCTTCTGGTACATCCCCACAAAGGGTTAACATTTTCAATATTTATAAATCCAATATCAGGCGAATGGAATGTTCTGTCTTTACTAAGCCTAGATGAAGTCCGAAGATGGGAACCATTGGGCGCCTCAATCTGGTACCTCACCCACAAATGGTCAACATTTTCAAGTTCTCGGTCCGTCGCTGTCGGAAGGAAGAATTTTTCTTTATTTACAAAAAATCAAGAACTTTGTGTATTTATTTTCTTCTTCTTTAAGTCTTCAAATACATGTATGCAAAGTTGTAAGTCTTTAACAACAGGTATACTTTGAACCGAATGGAACGGTTGAAAATTGTCGAAATTTTAAACTAAGAATTGGTGGGGACCACTTAAATCCAAATTTCGGCATTGTAGATCAACCTTTTCTAATATTTCATTCGCAAGTTTGAAAAGAAAAACCCAGTAAGGAAAGCAGTAAAATCGGACGGGGCCGACTATATGATACCCTTCACCACATTCGGTATATCCAACAGATGAAATAGTAACAGATGTTATATTAACTTCAGTACGTAGAGCAAAATTTGTGCCGATTGGACCCACCATGGTAAAGCATTTAAATCCAACATCTAGGTTATTCTAACACCAGTACGTTGTGAAAAGTTTGTGTCAATTTTGTGTAAAATCGGACGACACAATTTACATTAAATCGGACGAAAACATATATGGGAGCTACATCTAAGTCTGGACCGATTTTCACGAAACTTACTTGGTACACCATTTACATTAAATCGGACGAAAGTATATACGGGAACTACATCTAAATCTGGACCGATATTCAGGAAACTTAACACACATCATTCTAGAGCTAATTCATTACGCTATTATGCCAAATTTCGTGCAAATCGAAAGGCATATAGGGACTATGGTACACCATTTACATAAAATCGGACGAATATTTATATGGGAGCTATATCTAAATCTGGACCGATTTTTCCCAATTTCAATAGGGTTCGAAAACATATATGGGGGCTATATCTAAATCTGGACCGATTTTCAGGAAATTTAACACACATCATTCGAGAGCTAATTCATTACGCTATGCCACATTTCTTGCAAATCGAAAGATATATAGGGACTTTGGTACACCATTTACATAAAATCAGACGAAAATATATATGGAATCTATATCTAAATCTCAACCGATTTTTCCCAATTTCAATAGGGTTCGTCCTTGGGCCAATCAAATGAGTTGTGCCAAATGTCATCCAATTCGGATCATAAATGCGACCTGTACTTTGTTCACAATGTAACATGGACAGACAGACAGACGGACAGGCGGACGGAGGACGGACATGCATAGATCTTTTTAAAAGTGATTTTATGCATATTGTCAAAAGGAACCATGTGTCTATCTCGTTTCCTTTTCCCTGTTACAAATATATGCACAAAGACATAATACCATGTAACACAGAGTGGTGATCAAGTTTTGAAAATTATTTAGCCTTGGAGGTATTGTATATTTCGTCTTCGAATCTTGACCCAGCATTTGTTGTCCCTCTCAAAATTATTTATTTTAGGTGATTTGGCTTAAATCAAGCAGGACTAAAATAATAGGATATTCAGAGTTAAAATTATAATAACTGGACAAATATATGGATACGCCAGACAGTTATTAATCATAGCCGCAAGAGTCGATTTTTAAGAGAGGTATTTTTCAAGGAGTAAAGCTGGATAGAAGAAGGTTTTTAATATTTGTTTGCAGGTGAAGAGAAAGTGTGGATTTTTAAAAGGATATTTTTAATGAGAAAATTATCCGTAGTAAAAGGAATGTTACTTTTACTACGGATATTTACACCACAGTGCAAAATGTTAATTTCCAACAAAATCAATCGTTACTACAATGATGTTGGTAAAAGTCGCCTCTGTGTGTGTGCGTTTTGTGTACTCTCAGTGCAATGACCATCAACTTCAACTTGCAACCAAAAATTCAATGTCCAGCACCACATCTACGTACATACATATATTGGGAAGCCATTAACTATGATGGACAGAGTCCATGCAAAAGATGGAAATCAGTTAACATGAAAAGCAGTTCCAGCATATATACAGGGTATTATCGTTTATACGAACATAACAACAAGAACGGTCCTTGTTTCCAAACCATTCCTTGATACGGGTCGAAAAACGTAATTCCTTTACAAGTACTCACTTACACACATATACATACACATACTGGCAGAGATACACATACAATATAATATATCTTGACTGTTTACATGAAGTCAATTACAATTGACAGTGATCACTGATGCCACTTGCTAGCTTCAGCTTTGGCTATCAGGGAAAAATGGTAATGCGTTAAGACACTGTAATGTGTAATTTATGTAGGCCGATTGACTGGAGTTGGTGGCTTTGGAACCACGAAAATTTGTAGTCGTTCATTTTTTTTCTCCAAAAAACGCATATGGGGTAGAAATGGTCATTTTTATGGAGATTTTTATCTCTAGGAAGTGCTCACCCTTTATTTTTTTCGTGTTGTTTGTAAGTGTTTATATTTACCATGTAAATCGAGAAAATAAATTAACTGCCAATAGTTTTGTTTGCTTTTTTGTCGATTTCCAATGTTGTTCATTTTTAAATGGAAGAAAAGACATGTCATCGTCAGCCACACTTGTAGATAATTGAATTTCTATATTCCATTGTATATCTGTGGACATGTCTGTATAGCACACATAGTGTCTGACTATTGATTAAAATGTGATAAAGGGTAATTGTTGTTAAGAGGATTGATGTCTGCATATTAACACTAGAAAGACGGGAATTTTGTATATACCTATATTGCCTAAAATCGGTCAAAATGACTTCATTCTGAAAAAATTTTTATTTTGTAAAGAAATTTTTTTAAACTTATTTATTAATATTTTTTACATTATTTACAATCATACAAAACGTTGTTATTATTTGTTTTATGGGGGAGGGCTCTCGAGTTTCCCTTTATGAAAAATAAGAACGCGGACAAAATGTTAAAAAAAGAGGAAGTCTTTACTCTAAGAGTGAAATCGACTGGAAATATAAAATTTATTTTTCTCGATTTGTGTGTTCGTTTGTGTTTCTAGAGTATCAAACGGTTTTCGATGTTGTTGTAGTGATCTTGTCATATAAGAAATTTACTTTATACAATAATAAAAGTAGTTTGATTATTTAATATTTCACAAAAAGTCAAAATGACCGCTTTTAGGCTATATAGGTATAGCACATGTGAATACGGGGAATGAAAGAGGGGAGGAAGCAGCTACTATGGTTAATAAACGTAGTTCTATGTGGTACAAAAAGTCACCAAATTTTAAAAAGCTGGGTCATAATATACACAATTGTTTTTGTACTTGAAATTGAAAAACGGTCAAAATGACTGCCTTCGGCTATCTAGTGTTAAATATAAAAGAGTAGATAGCCGAACATAAAAAATAATAATAACAAATAATCATTTAAATTAACGTAGAGGTAAGAAAACTAAGAAGCTCCAATCAAAAAAACATCACGGCTTAATAGTGCTTCCAGAATTAAATCTCTTTGATTTTTAACTTTTACATCATTAGTTTACGAATTTAATTGAAACGAATTTTGTCTAAGAGGAATTTCAGCCAAAATACATGTTCCTGTTCTCAGGTCTTAAAGAATGCTTGCTAGAAAAAAGATTCTGTAATGAAGAGGTGATCGTCGAAATTCACATGAGAACGACCTTTTAAATATGGAAAATGGGACCGGTACATGTAGGTAATTGACCTACATACATATTTATATGTATATATGAGATTAGTTTCCAACTAGAAGGGTAGTTCATTAGAGAAACCAAAATGCCGACTTAAAATCACTTCGACCGAAAATGTGACCTATAAGGTGGAGATCCTGAATATCGGCGTCGAATGAACCAGGAGCTCTGCAATTTATATGCGGACATCGACATAGTCAGTCGTATTGAGCTGCAGCGACTACGGTGGCAAGGCCATGTTGTGTGGATGATTGAAAATGCCCCAGCTCAAAAGGCATATAAAAATGAGCCTACTGATGGTTCCCGTAGAAGGGGAAGGCCACGAATTAGATGGAAAGACCAAGTAGAAAACAACATCTTGGAACGTGGTCTTCCAAATTGGTGGACTTGCGCACAATACCGACGCGCTTGGAAATCTTTTTTAAGCTCGGCTTATGGAACAACCGTTCTGTAACAAGCCAGCTAAGTAAGTAAGTAAGGTGACGATCCTTTATGTTGAGACTATGTGAAAACATAGAAATTTATTTACAAGAAGGTTTAAACCATCTAAAAATCAGTTTAGACAATTTATTTGAGGTTCTGTCAATATATTAGGTTGGGGAAAATCCATTATCCATCCATTTTTATATGAACTATAGGACTTTATTTAACTGGCTTCGGAATTTGCAATTTAGACCAAATATGCAGCCTTTTTATGATTTTTTGCCATTTCTACGATTTTATCGACATTTTCGACGACCGGCCTACCTGTGCATCTTTTACATAAAAAATTCCTGAACGGAATCTACGAAACCAAAATTGCACATACTTGGCTGTTACAGTATCGGAACCATAAACACCAATCACAATTTTAGCGGCTTTGCTTGCATTTTCGCCCTTGTCAAAGAAAAAACTGTAAAATGTACCGAATTTCCACTTTGTTCACTTCCATTTTTAAAACTGAACGAACCAAACAAAAAACAGCAACCTTTTGTTACCGCGAAATGTCACCCTTCCAACGATCATAAATCTGTAATTGTTTGATCGATACTTTACGAGAAATCTATCAGTACAGCAATCTGCCGAAAAAATAATGGATTTTTCCCCCAACTTACATAAAAAAGATTTTAACCTTTTGAAAATCGGTAGGGACTCTAATATGGGGTTATGTCGAGATATGGGCCACGTTGAAATTTTCTACCTCCATGGTTTTTATTCTCCAAATAAATCTGAAATTGTTTTGATCGATACTTTACGAGAAATCTATCAGTACAGCAATATGCTGTCTTTGTAAAATGTTGATTCTGTTAGTCCACGAAATAATTGATCTTTTTCCAAAAATTGTAGTCACCTTACGACATATTTCACATTGAGGCTAAGTATGTGAGCTGATTGGAAAATATTTATTCCATCTCGAATTTGAAATCTTTGTGAGAAGGCTGATATATGAAGGGATTTTGAATGCCTTCCATAAAATCTAAATTGTCTAAATGCTCTAAATGACCTTGTGGAAGCGTTGTAGTAGGAATAACATGCTAAAATTCTATAATTTCAGATTGGCGATTTTACGATTTTACTCTGTATATGGTCGTCTAATACTTCGGTATTTTGCGGACTATCCGTGACAATTACTGCCAAAATTTTTATTTCAAGATAACATTCTTATCCCTTCAAACATCTGCAATACAATCACGTATAACGACAACAACAACAAAAATTGTTGCATCAAACAAATCTATGTTGTCAACAGATAAACACCTGTTTTTCACTAAAAACATTTATCCTGTGGCACTACTTAACCCTCGACAAGTGGCAGAGATTTCATCGTAGATATAATAATAGTTGTACATACATATGATATTGCAATACAGATAATATGTAAGACACAACCACAACACATACATATGCAAGTATCACCATATCTACAACTAAAACAGCTCTTGTGCTCACTCATTAACGTGTAACATGACATTGCAACAAGAAGTGTGAACATTTTCATAGTAATTAGAATGTTGTCATAAAAAAACTGAGGTAGAGTGGGAAAATGAGAGGAAAAACGAAAAAGAAAGCAAAAATTCAAACACTTTAGAAACGGCTATATGGAGTGGAAGCTTGGCATGTATTGCTGCTGCTTCACTGAAACTTTATCTCAAGTATTTCGGTTGAGTAGATGATGATGACGATGCTGATGCTGACGACGCTGATGAAGAAAACGAGACGAAACATTAAGTGGAAGGACGTTTCGCAGCATTTAGTGCCACAGTAATGACAAAACGTTGAGCCAACGACAACAAAAAGAAAAACTTACTAATGAGGCACTTGTTGTACCCACCACTTTAATACTGATACACCTCACTAACTTCTACTTTGAGGACAGGGTCGCTGCTTTTCGAATACTGGTGAAGTGTGTGGGGTAATATGGCCATGTGTTAATTGATATAATTTATAGAATTTTAGAAATTATTTTACATCAAATATTTGCAACAAAAATTTGAACACTTTAGTGATGATTTGAAATTACTGAATCTATGCTCTGCTGGACCTTGAAAAAAATGTTCTGTAAAAAATCTACTGTCTGATAGATAATGAAAAAAATATTCTGCAAAAAATCTACTCTCTGATGGACCTTGAAAACTAAATATTCGGTAAAAAATCTACTCTCTTATCGACAATGAAAAAATATTCCGCAAAATATAAAAAATATTCTGCAAAAAATCTACTCTCTGATGGACCTTGAAAACTAAATATTCGGTAAAAAATCTACTCTCTTATGGACAATGAAAAAATATTCCGCAAAATATAAAAAATATTCTGTTGGCCCTTGAAAAAATATTCCCAGAAAAATCTACTCTCTGATGGACCTTCTGTTGTTCCTTTTCAAAAATATTCTTAGAAAAATCCACGCCTTCTGTTGGTCCTTTTCAAAAATATTCTTTAAAAAATCCACGCCTTGTATTGGTCCTTTGAAAAAATATTCTTTAAAAAATCCACGCCTTCTGTTGGTCCTTTTCAAAAATATTTTTAGAAAAATCCACGCCTTCTGTTGGTCCTTTTCAAAAATATCCTTAGAAAAATCCACGCCTTCTGTTGGTCCTTTTCAAAAATATTCTTAGAAAAATCCACGCCTTCTGTTGGTCCTTTTCAAAAATATTCTTTAAAAATCCAGGCCTTCTGTTGGTCATTGAAAAAATATTCTTGGAAAAATCCACGCCTTCTGTTGGTCCTTGAAAAACTATTCTTAGAAAAATCCACGCCTTCTATTGGTCCTTTTCAAAAATATTCTTAGAAAAATCCACACCTTCTGTTGGTCCTTTCCAAAAATATTCTTGGAAAAATCCACGCCTTGTGTTGGTCATTTTCAAAAATATTCTTTAAAAAATCTACGCCTTCTGTTGGTCCTTTTCAAAAACATTCTTAGAAAAATCAACGCCTTGTGTTGGTCCTTTTCAAAAATATTCTTTAAAAAATTTACGCCTTGTGTTGGTCCTTTTCAAAAATATTCTTTAAAAAATTTACGCCTTGTGTTGGTCCTTTTCAAAAATTCATAAAATAATTTCATATAAAAAAAAACTACTTATACAAGTATATAAAAAATAAGTATTAAAAATGCTGAAGAGCATGTACTTACTTGTATTCCTCCGTTTCATAGGTATGCAGCGGGCACGAGGAGAAACATTTGTGTTCATGCATCACTAAATGATGTTCACATGATGTACAATAATCGGGACGATCTTGACATGAACCACAATTAGCTTCACAGGGAACACAAGTTTTGTTGTCATAATCTGGAGCAACAAAAAAGAAAAGAAGAAGAATGAATAAACAATGAAGGAGCAGAGTAAAAAATAAATAAATAAATAAGTAGAGATAAAAGTTATTTTTTCTCCTTTTGTATTTTTCTCAGAGACTTTTCAACTTACTTTCATAATATCCTTCAGGGCAGACCTGCAGGCAAACAGCCAAGTCGGTTACATGCAAATGGGCTGGGGCACATGTTAAGCAGCTATCTTGGCCAGCACCGGCACAGGTTTCACAAGATTCATGGCAAGGCCAGCAGACGCCACCTTGGTTGGGGAACGAACGTGGAGGACAGCGACTGACACAGGTGCTTTAAACGGAGGAAGGTATAAAAATTACATTTTAAAAATATTTTTGAAATTTTCTGCAAAAAATACTCACTTATCTAAACGATAATGTTTGCAGGCGACACATTGGGTCGGTCCCCGGCCATAACAACCCTGAGAATCACATTCGGGATCACAATCATGCAATACCAATTTATTATTCGAATCTGCCATAACATTTTGTCGCTGGGGTGTGGGTATATTATGGCCATCGACAGTGGTGACAGCTTGCTCGGGATTAGAACCAGCTCCGGTGTAAAGATTTTGGAAATTTAAAAAACTACTAAATTGATCGGTATTTATGGGTTGTCCGAGATCCGATTCCGTTGGAAATGTATATACCGGATCACGGATGGGTTGAGATACCAGATCACTCTTCAAACGCATTGGTTGTACAGCTGTGCCATAGAAAATCAATTGCCATTTCGATAGGATGCCAGGTTGATTGACACGACGGCGACCACCATTGATAATTTGCAACGTCCATCTACCCTCAGCCTTTTCACCCCAGAAATGGACACTCAAGAATGGCCAATCATCGAAATTCGATTTGATTATATCTCTGGGTCTCTCAAACAACAAAGTACTGGTCGTACCCATAGGCGAGGTAAGTAAAATACGTAAATTACCCCGAGGGAAGAAACGCAGAGTTATACGGCACTGTACATGTTCCAAATAACGTACTTCATTGATGGTTCCAGCACAACCATTAACATCCATATGAGTGGCCAAAGTGTAACCATAGGTCCCTTCGATTTTACGATCTTCATTATTTTCTCGAGATTTGCAAATATGTTGCGGCGGTACGGTAGTCCATTGTTCAGCCAATGAGACCATAGCTCCAGCATCCATTAGACCGTAACCGAATTTATGTGAATACTTGCGTTTAACACCATTCAACATCCAACCAGATTCCTTCTCCAAGGGTGCAGGGCGAGAGGTGTATACCACCAAATATTGCATATCACGCCAAGTTAAATTGGGATTAGCTTCCAGAGCTAAAGCGCAAATACCAGCAGCCAAGGGGGCTGAGGCCGAAGTACCAGTATGTTCAACGGTACAAATGTGATCGGGTCTCAGGCGGCCATCCATATCAACGGTAGCAACACTCTTATCGTGACCGGGAGTTCCTGAACTGTATGTCGTGGCCAGAGTCGATGAACATTCTTCCAAATACCAGGGTTTGAAACTGAAACGAGAGAAAAAAGGAATTAGGTGAGTATTTGAAAATATGTACTAAATATTTTATATTAGGGTATTACGAACAAATCGGGGCAATGGAACCTAAGCGAAAAGAATATTTCTTTTTTCAAAACTTCAAATTTGATTTTTAAAGAATGAAGTTTTTTAAAGAATTTTTTTTCAAGGACCAACACAAGGCGTGGATTTTATAAAGAATATTTTTGAAAAGGACCAACACAAGGCGTGGATTTTTTAAAGAATATTTTTGAAAAGGACCAACACAAGGCGTGGATTTTTTAAAGAATATTTTTGAAAAGGACCAACACAAAGCGTGCATTTTTTAAAAAATATTTTTGAAAAGGACCAACACAAGGCGAGCATTTTTTAAAGAATATTTTTGAAAAGGACCAACACAAGGCGTGGATTTTTTAAAGAATATTTTTGAAAAGGACCATCACAAGGCGTGGACATTTTAAAGAATGTTTTTCATGGACCAGCACAAGGCGTGGAGTTTTTAAAGAATGTTTTTCAAGGACCAGCACAAGGCGTGGCCTTTTTAAAGAATGTCTTTCAAGGACCAGCACAAGGCGTGGACTTTTTAAAGAAATTTTTTTCAGTTTCAACAGAGGCGTGGATTTTTAAGAAATATTTTCTCTAGGGCCAAGAGAAGACAGTTTTCTGTTGTATAGGTCCAAGAGAAGACAGATTGAGAGAATATTTTTCAAGGGCCAAGAGAAAACATATTTTTGAAGGGTCAAGAGAAAACTAGTATTTTTTCAAGGGCCAGGAGAAGATAGATTTTCAAAGTAATTTTCTTCAAAATATTTTTTCCAGAATAAAGCAATGGGGACTTTTTTACGGGGCATTTTATTCGAGGATCTCTAGACAAACAAGTAACCGTAATTAGATATCCAACCGAAATTTCAAATTAGTTAGGTCCAATTACATCGCTGGATCATAGGATCACACAAACAGTTACACGTTGATAAAAGGAATGGCTTATCAATAATAACTCTTGGGTTTTCCGAGCCCCAGATGTGACAAGTTTGATTGTGGACATAGCCACAGAGTTGGTAATGGACCTCATTAATCAATCAGATTTTTTGATTAATATTTTTATGCGCCAAAATGTGGCACAGGGTATTATGTCTTTGTGTATATACTTGTAATGTAGAAATTTTGCAAAGCTCAAGGCCCAAGGAGGAACCCTCTTGAAATTGGTAAAAATCGACTAAGGTAGCTACCACGTATAATTTCTGCAATCTCTCAAAGTTTGACAGATTGAGACGAAAATAACGCCTCATTTTGAAATTGAAACTCTATTATTAACCTATATATTTTTCAATAATTTTAGCATTTTTAAAAGTTTTACTCCTATTTTTTTCAATTTAAAAATCCTTTCACATACATTTCCACAAAAAAATAAATAAATATTTTTGTGCACCCTCGAAGTTATTGCAGCTGTATTAATATTTGTACGAAATGAATATTTAATGGCTTTCAACAAATTAAATATGGTTCATATAAAAATGAATGCGAATGTGTGTGTGTGCCGTTTCGCCTATTAGGGGTTTTGTTGTTGTTAAAAGCTTTCACTTGAACATTATCGATTGCGGGTATAATTATTCATTAATTCTCGTATGCGACCACCAAACGGCCACCCTACTGTTCTGTTGCTGGTTAATCGTTTGGCCTGTCACATTATCATATTTTATTTGAATGCATTTTTTTTGTTGTTGTTGTTTTGTTTTTGGTCCTTTATTTATTTATTTTTATTTCAGTTCTGACATTGGCAATTTGGCTGAACATTAAGTGGGCCAAGAGATAATGAGCTGGATTATGTGGAGTTTATAAGACTAGTAAGTGGATTTAAGTTGGTTGGTGTTTTGTTGTTGTTGTTGCAATTTTAAATTGCATTTTTAACGACTTGTTAATAACCAACAAATGAAATAACATAAATACTTTGCTGAATGTTTTATTGGCGTGAGCGAAAAATATTAAATTAATTAAAGCCAAGGTGGATTTGTGGAATGGGGGGTGGAAATTAAATTAATTGTGGATATTTTTAGGGTCAGATTCAATAATAAAGGTAGGTGCAATGAAACATTTAACACTTTCTTCACAAATTATTTGGGTAAGTCTAGAAATATTGTCTTTATATTCTCAGACAATTAAAAAAATTAAAAAAAAAAATAAATGGCAAATCTCTATGTACTGCTGCTCTAATAAAAATAAATGCCCGTATATTTTCAATCAATTAATATGCAATTTTGTTTAATTTTTACTTACCCTCCTTGAGTAGCACTTGATATGGACAGGGTGAAAATCGAATTGGTATAACCATCACAGTTACAGGAATCGGTATAACGTCCACCATTACCGGAAGCCCATACGAAAATTGAACCTTTACCCTGACGACCACTCGTTACACCATATATAAATGCACGGCGAGCCAATGGCCCAGGACCATCTACAGTCGAACCATCATCTTCAGGACCCCAGGATGCACTGTAGATATCAATGTGTGATGGATTTAAACTTAACGCTTGAGCTTCGACGACATCATTCACCTTGCCATCCAACATACGAACACCTGAAATTAATGATAAATAATAAAAGGTGATTAATTATTGCGAAGATAAACTTATTAAATATAAATTAATTATTATTTATTATTTATTAATATAATTGTTCTGCATATTTTGATTTTGAAACATGCACTGAACAAAGTTCCCCATTTTTTACATGGTATTAAGATCTCGTCTGATATTAGGAATTTTGAAAGGCCCAGTCTTATTTTCGAACCAACAAAGTGTGTACAATTTTTATGTTGGTTATTGCAAAAAATTTCCAATATTGGTTCGCATTTCCGTAATATCGGGAAATTTGTGTATATTTCTAAAAAAACTTCTACTTTTTTGGAAATTTAAAGGTGGTAGACGCATTATCCAACCGTTTTGAACTTAATTTGGTATTTCTGGCTCTTAGACATTAAATACCTTTCGAATTATAACAGTAATAAAGTAGCTTTGTCGGAGCTATTCGAAGGTCCCAGATATAATTTACAAACTAAGTGACAATTTTGGGATATCGGAGGGTAAAATACTTTCTGTCCTCATACAATTGGGTGTAATTTGCCATTTCGAGTTCTCGAAAGGTCAAAATACCAGCTTGATGATTTTTTCAATGAAGCCTTAAGTCCAAGCTGTATTTAAAACACTTAAGATCTTTTAGAAGGTATACAAGTTCGGCTCAGACCAAATTAAAACCGCTTATAATTGATAGTTACAGGATGATACTAGGGATAAGTAAATCGACATTCGACAAATCGATTAATCGACTTTTTGTGCTAAAGTAAAGAAAGTCGAAGTCATTAACTTTTGATCTTTGAGGGAATTTTGAAGATCGACTTTCGATTTTCTTAATAAATACTTGGTTTATTATCCAAAATCCCCAATTGTCCAAAAATTACTCATACCAGAACTTTATTTGATCTATTGACAACAATTTATATAAAAAATCAAAAT
>NW_026878836.1:0-25075 GCF_032173495.1 Musca vetustissima | reverse complement strand
ATTGGTCTATGGATAGTTGAAAAAATCTACTTTAAAAATCCACGCCTATTGGTCTATGGATAGTTGAAAAAATCTACTTTAAAAATCCACGCCTATTGGTCTATGGATAGTTGAAAAAATCTACTTTAAAAATCCACGCCTATTGGTCTATGGATAGTTGAAAAAATCTACTTTAAAAATCCACGCCTATTGGTCTATGGATAGTTGAAAAAATCTACTTTAAAAATCCACGCCTATTGGTCTATGGATAGTTGAAAAAATCTACTTTAAAAATCCACGCCTATTGGTCTATGGATAGTTGAAAAAATCTACTTTAAAAATCCACGCCTATTGGTCTAGGGATAGTTGAAAAAATCTACTTTAAAAATCCACGCCTATTGGTCTATGGATAGTTGAAAAAATCTACTTTAAAAATCCACGCCTATTGGTCTATGGATAGTTGAAAAAATCTACTTTAAAAATCCACGCCTATTGGTCTATGGATAGTTGAAAAAATCTACTTTAAAAATCCACGCCTATTGGTCTATGGATAGTTGAAAAAATCTACTTTAAAAATCCAAGCCTATATGTCTGGATTTCCTTGGCAACTCATCTAAATCTGCAGCCTCATCATTGCCAACCAGCCATTCTGATGTCCTTCTCATCACAATTTCCAAATGCTGCTGCAAGTCAGCCAACAAATGGATTATTGTTTACTGGAGCTTCGCATGCCGAACGACAGCTAGTCACCACATCCAGCCCCCGGAGATGTCGCCCCAAAAGTAAAACCAAAAATGTGGGCGTTTTTTCGAGGCGGACATTACATGCCATTCGAAGGCGGTAGGCCCATCACACCAAAAATTGAGTTGAATGAGTGCGAAAGTGGCACTTTGCAACTCATAAATATTCGAAACGTATCGTCGTCCTCGGTCGTCATCGTTGCGGACCATGATGCTTATTATTAATGTGGTTGTTGTCGTTGTTACTGTTGCCCACTACAAAGCCAACAAAAGGCATTAACTGTAAAATATTCTCCTCGTTTGTTTTCTTTGTTAGAGCCAAAAACACACATACACATACATGTATACACACACTCATACATTTAATCTCTATGTCATCCGTTCTCTTCCTCTGCTTTGTGTGCCTGATTTTTTCAAGTGTTGAATTTTTGCATTTCTGGCTCTTCACAAAAGGCGGATCAAAAATGTTGTAGAGAAGAGGCTTCTGCTAAATATGATAAGTGGTGGTCGGTCGATTGGTCAGTGGGCGGAAATTGTAACAATATTGTTTTGGACTTGACATGATATACTCTCATAATGCCATCCTCCAAACTTCGTTTTAATAACCACTCAAATAAAGAGATAAAATAGCCACAATGAATAAATTTTGAGGCTATGGCCATTGTCCGGAATTTGGTTATATTTTTTTTTTTTCAAAGATGATTGATCGAAATTTTATTCATATCAGGTCGGTCAGTAAAGGTGAAGACCTTTTTTCGCTTTATTTACTTGTGACCTTGAATTTATGGTTAATGATGGCAAACAAATAATGTGAAGTCATTCCAGGAGATTTGAAAGGATAATGATTTATAATTGGCTAAACAAGGAGGGTCAGATTGTGATAAATGAAAAATTATGAACCATAAATTGAAGGACAGAAGGAAACCCAATAAATAATTAAAAATGACAGGAATCGGAATTTTTTAAAGGATATTTTGTCAAGAATAAAAATGTCAATAGGCGTGGATTTTTAAAGCCGATTTTTTCAAGTATCCACAGACCAATAGGCATGGATTTTTAAAGCAGATTTTTTCAACTATCCATAGACCAATAGGCGTGGATTTTTAAAGTAGATTTTTCCAAAGAGCCACAGACATATAGGCGTGGTTTTTTAAAGTAGATTTTTTCAAAGACCCACAGACAAATAGGCGTGGATTCTCAAAGTAGATTTTTCCAAAAAGCCACAGACAAATAGGTGTGGTTTTTTAAAGTAGATTTTTCCAAAGAGCCACAGGCGTGGTTTTTTAAAGTAGATTTTTCCAAAGAGCCACAGACAAATAGGCGTAGTTTTTAAAAGTAGATTTTTCCAAAGAGCCACAGACAAATAGGAGTGGTTTTTAAAAGAAGATTTTTCAAAAGAGCCACAGACAAATATGCGTGGTTTTTAAAAGTAGATTTTTCCAAATAGGCACAGACAAATAGGCGTGGGTTTTTAAAGTAGACAATTTTTCCAAAGAGCCACAGACAAATAGGCGTGGATTTTTAAAGTAGACAATTTTTCCAAAGAGCCACAGACAAATAGGCGTGGATTTTTAAAGTAGACAATTTTTCCAAAGAGCCACAGACAAATAGGCGTGGATTTTTAAAGTAGACAATTTTTCCAAAGAGCCACAGACAAATAGGCGTGGATTTTTAAAGTAGACAATTTTTCCAAAGAGCCACAGACAAATAGGCGTGGATTTTTAAAGTAGACAATTTTTCCAAAGAGCCACAGACAAATAGGCGTGGATTTTTAAAGTAGACAATTTTTCCAAAGAGCCACAGACAAATAGGCGTGGATTTTTAAAGTAGACAATTTTTCCAAAGAGCCACAGACAAATAGGCGTGGATTTTTAAAGTAGACAATTTTTCCAAAGAGCCACAGACAAATAGGCGTGGATTTTTAAAGTAGACAATTTTTCCAAAGAGCCACAGACAAATAGGCGTGGATTTTTAAAGTAGACAATTTTTCCAAAGAGCCACAGACAAATAGGCGTGGATTTTTAAAGTAGACAATTTTTCCAAAGAGCCACAGACAAATAGGCGTGGATTTTTAAAGTAGACAATTTTTCCAAAGAGCCACAGACAAATAGGCGTGGATTTTTAAAGTAGACAATTTTTCCAAAGAGCCACAGACAAATAGGCGTGGATTTTTAAAGTAGACAATTTTTCCAAAGAGCCACAGACAAATAGGCGTGGATTTTTAAAGTAGACAATTTTTCCAAAGAGCCACAGACAAATAGGCGTGGATTTTTAAAGTAGACAATTTTTCCAAAGAGCCACAGACAAATAGGCGTGGATTTTTAAAGTAGACAATTTTTCCAAAGAGCCACAGACAAATAGGCGTGGATTTTTAAAGTAGACAATTTTTCCAAAGAGCCATAGACAAATAGGCGTGGATTTTTAAAGTAGACAATTTTTCCAAAGAGCCACAGACAAATAGGCGTGGATTTTTAAAGTAGACAATTTTTCCAAAGAGCCACAGACAAATAGGCGTGGATTTTTAAAGTAGACAATTTTTCCAAAGAGCCACAGACAAATAGGCGTGGATTTTTAAAGTAGACAATTTTTCCAAAGAGCCACAGTCGTGGTTTTTTAAAGTAGATTTTTCCAAAGAGCCACAGGCGTGGTTTTTTAAAGTAGATTTTTCCAAAGAGCCACAGGCGTGGTTTTTTAAAGTAGATTTTTCCAAAGAGCCACAGGCGTGGTTTTTTAAAGTAGATTTTTCCAAAGAGCTACAGACAAATAGGCGTGGTTTTTTAAGTAGATTTTTTCCAAAGAGCCACAGACAAATAGGCGTGGATTTTTAAAGTAGATTTTTCCAAAGAGCCACAGGCGTGGTTTTTTAAAGTAGATTTTTCCAAAGAGCCACAGACAAATAGGCGTGGTTTTTTAAGTAGATTTTTTCCAAAGAGCCACAGACAAATAGGCGTGGATTTTTAAACGTAAAGTTTTCCAAAGAGCCACAGACAAATAGGCGTGGTTTTTTAAGTAGATTTTTTCCAAAGAGCCACAGACAAATAGGCGTGGATTTTTAAAGTAGATTTTTCCAAAGAGCCACAGGCGTGGTTTTTTAAAGTAGATTTTTCCAAAGAGCCACAGGCGTGGTTTTTTAAAGTAGATTTTTCCAAAGAGCCACAGACAAATAGGCGTGGTTTTTTAAGTAGATTTTTTCCAAAGAGCCACAGACAAATAGGCGTGGATTTTTAAAGTAGATTTTTCCAAAGAGCCACAGGCGTGGTTTTTTAAAGTAGATTTTTCCAAAGAGCCACAGGCGTGGTTTTTTAAAGTAGATTTTTCCAAAGAGCCACAGACAAATAGGCGTGGTTTTTTAAGTAGATTTTTTCCAAAGAGCCACAGACAAATAGGCGTGGATTTTTAAAGTAGATTTTTCCAAAGAGCCACAGGCGTGGTTTTTTAAAGTAGATTTTTCCAAAGAGCCACAGGCGTGGTTTTTTAAAGTAGATTTTTCCAAAGAGCCACAGGCGTGGTTTTTTAAAGTAGATTTTTCCAAAGAGCCACAGACAAATAGGCGTGGTTTTTTAAGTAGATTTTTTCCAAAGAGCCACAGACAAATAGGCGTGGATTTTTAAAGTAGATTTTTCCAAAGAGCAACAGGCGTGGTTTTTTAAAGTAGATTTTTCCAAAGAGCCACAGGCGTGGTTTTTTAAAGTAGATTTTTCCAAAGAGCCACAGGCGTGGTTTTTTAAAGTAGAATTTTCCAAAGAGCCACAGGCGTGGTTTTTTAAAGTAGATTTTTCCAAAGAGCCACAGGCGTGGTTTTTTAAAGTAGATTTTTCCAAAGAGCCACAGGCGTGGTTTTTTAAAGTAGATTTTTCCAAAGAGCCACAGACAAATAGGCGTGGTTTTTTAAGTAGATTTTTTCCAAAGAGCCACAGACAAATAGACGTGGATTTTTAAAGTAGACAATTTTTCCAAAGAGCCACAGGCGTGGTTTTTTAAAGTAGATTTTTCCAAAGAGCCACAGGCGTGGTTTTTTAAAGTAGATTTTTCCAAAGAGCCACAGGCGTGGTTTTTTAAAGTAGATTTTTCCAAAGAGCCACAGACAAATAGACGTGGTTTTTTAAGTAGATTTTTTCCAAAGAGCCACAGACAAATAGGCGTGGATTTTTAAACGTAAAGTTTTCCAAAGAGCCACAGGCAAATAAGCGTGGTTTTTTAAAGTAGATTTTTCCAAAGAGGCACAAACAAATAGGCGTGGTTTTTTAAAGTAGATTTTTCTAAAGAGCCACAGACACACCTCACCATTTTCTTGGTTTTTATGTGGCCTCCTGCAGGTTTGGGGCAAGGGTCCTTTTATGTCTCTTCATTAAAACACCATAAGCTAACCGGATTATCCTTGATAAGTCCTAACAATTTCCTACTACTAAAAATCTAATTGCACGTATCCTAATCCTCAGATCAGACTGGCCTTAAATTGGCATAGTTTTTCGATTATATTTTCAGAAAAAAGTTTCTCATTTACATATAAAATACCTAAATATGCACACATACCTGCAAATACACACACGTTTGTAATAGGCGTACTAACATATTTATGCAAATGTTGTAGCAAATATTTAAAACCACTTTTAAACGCATTGTCATCATAAAAAATTGTAACAGAATTATGTGTGCCACTACATACATACAAAATGATATATCTACACACATACACTCTCCTAAATAGCGTGTTGTGGATATTAGAAGGCCAAAAATTCTAATGCTTATCCACAAATATGTATGTATGCATGCAGAAATGTACATGCTGTTTTCCATTGGCCATGGAGAAGCCTCAAAACCGGCATCGCAGTTCCGGTGGTAAATGCCTGCATAATCTTTTTTCATACCCTACACTATTTGATTGGGAGGTATGTTGAAGTTGAATGGGCTTTGAAAAAGTTTTCTTTTAAACATCCACGCCTTATATAGGCCTTGAAAAAGTCTTCTTTTAAAAATCCACGCCTTATATAGGCCTTGAAAAAGTCTTCTTTTAAAAATCCACGCCTTATATAGGCCTTGAAAAAGTCTTCTTTTAAAAATCCACGCCTTATATAGGCCTTGAAAAAGTCTTCTTTTAAAAATCCACGCCTTATATAGGCCTTGAAAAAGTCTTCTTTTAAAAATCCACGCCTTATATAGGCCTTGAAAAAGTCTTCTTTTAAAAATCCACGCCTTATATAGGCCTTGAAAAAGTCTTCTTTTAAAAATCCACGCCTTATATAGGCCTTGAAAAAGTCTTCTTTTAAAAATCCACGCCTTATATAGGCATTGAAAAAGTCTTCTTTTAAAAATCCACGCCTTATATAGGCATTGAGAAAAAGTCTTCTTTTAAAAATCCACGCCTTATATAGGCCTTGAAAAAGTCTTCTTTTAAAAATCCACGCCTTATATAGGCCTTGAAAAAGTCTTCTTTTAAAAATCCACGCCTATTGGAGGGTATCGGAGCTTCGTATCGAAATCATTTCTCTTCTCCTCTCCACAAAAAATCTGGAACAAATGTTGTGGCTCTTTTGAATTTGAAATTTCACAATTTTTTTCTTGTTATTGTTCGAATTTATTTTTATTTCTCTTCGTCCTTTTTTGAAAATTTGTCGGTTGTCTTTCCTGTTTCTATTTCGTTGGCCACCATATTTAACAGCTGTTATTGTAGTTGTTTTCCCGGCTTCGCCGCAGCTACAATGGAATGTTCAATGCTGCTGCCGTCGTTTGCTGCCAAATCGTTTGCAGATTTCAACTTTCAGTTTTCCTTTTCAGGTTTGGAATATTTTTGGATTTTGATGCTATGGTTATCAAATATTCAAACACATGCACATTGAATATCCTTCACACACACACACACTCACACAGCCATACCATTCCCCAAAAAGTGAATGTGAATTTTAATATTTGATTTAGTAAAATAAATTACATGGCTAGGCAAACATATGAGCTTTTATATATATATATATATATATATATTTATGTATCCCTCATATATGTATATTTTTGACTATATGGAAATCATAAAAGTGTGTGTGTCTGTATTCCTACGTGTTCATCGTTATGTTTAGCTCGCGCTCTTTTTTTCACAAAACCAACACAACAATGTAAAAATCAAAAGTAATAACTTCAAATCAACATTTGCTTTATGACTGTTTCAAAATTATTTCGCTGAACAAAACATTTTCCAACATTTTCATTTATTTTTATCTGTCGGTTGGAAAATAAAATGATGATTTTTATATATGATGATTTTTCGGTAAAAATCATTTACAAATTATTAATTTTAGAAACCAGAAAAAAAGAAGAGATATATGTTGTGAAATGAGTTTTTAAATGTTGACTGGTATATGATTAAAGTCATTTCATGGATATTGAAAAACAAAATTGAATACACATCATGTAACAATGTGATGAAGTAATATTTAAAGCGGGGAATAGATGATTTCTACTTTAAAATATAAAAAACAATTTATTTGTAAAACTTTAAATATCAGTAGCATATGTTGTCCTGTATTGGTTACTAAGCTGTACAATTTATCCTGGGATGTGATGATGAATGGCTAATATAAATTTTAAATCGCACTAATACTGTAGGGCGTAATTAACAAAGATCCTGAATATCTATTAATTTATATTCAAATTGGTTTAGGGGAGACTGGGGCACCTGCACGGGTTTGGTTATTTTTACAGATGTTTTCGCAATATTTCCATTCCGTTAGTATTGGTTGGGGAACAAGAAATCCATTATTTTTGTATATGAACTATAGCACTTTATTTAACATAATTCGGAATGTCCGATTTGGGCCAAATATGCACCGTATGACGGATGCTTTAAAGCTTCCCAACCAAGCTCCCGAAGTTTCTAGCGAGTCACTGTAGATGTGCGTGGACCAGCGTTGTCCTGGTGGAACACGACACCTCTTCTGTTGGCCAATTCTGACTGTTTCTGGTCAGTTGTAAATTGTTTAAAATATTTTTTTAGTCGATTTTTAGCTTCAGGGCGACGTTACGACTTTGTAACACGCCAGTCAACTTCGATTTTATCGACATTTTCGATGGGTTTCTTTTTCCCCAACCTGAGGAGCGAGTTAGGTGCTGGAGCGTGTTGAAAACAGGAGCGGGCAGAGCGCAGGAGCGAGCTGAACGCGGGAGCGTGTTGGATGCGGGAAGCTGGCTATGAGCGATCTACGAGCGCCTTGCTGGCTATAAGTATGTAGCTGGATACGAGCGTGTTGCTGGCTATGAACGTGGAGCTGGATACGAACGTGGAGTTGGCTATGAACTGGCTACGAGCGTAGAGCTGGCTGTGAGCGGGGAGCTGGCAAAGAGCTGGGAGCGGGCAAATCGCAAGGCCGAAGACTTTTGTTAACGACTGACGAGCTACTATGACTGCGGACCTGCCACACGTCGACTTCACTTGTACTGTTCGCTTACTCTGGTTCTCGACCACTTCAGTGATGAAAAGTGGAACACTTATCCATATAGCTTTATCAAGTGAATGAGAATTATTCACTCACTCTTCAGTGCCAAATGCAATGAAGTTATAATAAACATAGATGGTTGTTTGGTTGTATTGTTGATCGTACAAGTCATGTGTAGTTGTAATAAAGGTAAATTGGTGTTATAGATATTAGGGTGGGTAGTATTCATAAGAAAAATGTATGAATATTAGGGTGGGCAGTATTAGTAGTATTTTATGATGTGGAACTATGTGACGGTCACGTTACAGAGCCCATTCCTTATCTTTCTAAGTTTGCACAATATGCAATTGTATACCATGAAAGAAAACTATTGTAGGTTGTATGGAAAAAAGTCCGTCACGTCGAAAGAGAAATAAATGCATGACCTTTCGCCCTTAAAAGTTATAAAATTCGAAAATGTATTTGGACGCTATATGTCTATCTGATCCGACTTTATTGAAACTTAAACATTTATTTCTTTAGGCTCAAATCAATACGCTATGCAAAATTCCGTCCCAACCGAACAAACCACGAGAGTTTGGTGCACCATTTACATGAAATCGGACACAAATATATACGGGGACTATAAATATATCTGATCCGATTTCAATCAAACTTTTTTGTTTGTAAACTGTTTATACCCTACACAACTATGTTGTCAGGGTATTATAGCTTTGTGCAGCCCCAAATGTTTGTAACGCCGCGAAATATTGGTCCTAGACCCACCTTTAAGTATACCGATCGTCATATCTCGACTAGCTGAGTCGATCTAGACATGTGTGTCCGTCCGTCCGTCCGTCTGTCCATTATAATTTGTAAACACGATACAGGCCACAGTTATGGACCAATCTTCACGAAATTTTGCATGTAGGATGGGTTCTGGCCAATGAAGACCCCTATTGTTTTTGGAAAAGATCGGTTATTATTTAGGGGATGAAATGGACCAAATACTAAATTTTTGTCGGTTTTTCTGGTCGCTCCAGAGGCCGCAATTATGGCCCAAACACCGCGAATTTTTGCATGGAGAAGGGGATCGGGCCAGAGAATAAGCATGCATGTTTTGATAAAGATCGGTCAATATTTAGCGGGTCAAATGGACCCTGACTTTTGTGTGAAAAATGACAAAATTTGTATTCTATGGCATATATATTTACTCCTGGAGGGTGTAGACCCCAGGAGTTGATAGCATATCCAAGAGGAGTGGTTGGCTTTTAAATTGATACCAAATATAGTGATGTATCTACTCAGATGTGGGAGTTACAGTCAAATATTTACAGGTGCTTACGTATTCAGATATTATTTAGTAACCCATTACCACATTAGAGGGAGAAATATCGCGCTGATGGCTTTGAAATTGTTCATGAGGTTCCAGTTATGGTCAAGAACAACGCCTATAATTTTCGGTGATGATCAGATTAAAATTTTGGGATGAAATGGACGGAGAATATAATTTTTTGTGTGTTTTCGAGTAGAGTATAATCCAAAAATCACAACACAACCCACCGTGAAGGTAATCTGGACAAGTAATTAGAAGGAATGTACTGAATATTCGAAAATAGTAAGGAAGAGGTGTTGTTAACCTCTAATCGGACAAGAGGGGGCAAATATCACGAAATATTACTCAGACTCGGAATAAACATCCTCAGAAAGTTAGAGTTCGTGGTAGTTGTGTAGGGTATCGTATGGTCGGCCCCGTCCGACTATACTGCTCCGCTCACTGGTTTTGTATTAGCTTGGTCGGATTCTTAAGTGATTGTATAAAACTGCATATCTTTCTTCAAAAGCTGCTTGTTCAATCAAAGTTTGCACCATTCGATTCAATGCATTCCTTCCAACGAGATTTTAAAGCGCAGATGCCTGTCTTAAAAAAAAAGTTGGTCTTTAGAATTAATTAAATCTGATATCGAGTTTTTATACCCTACACAACTATGTTGTCAGGGTATTATAGCTTTGTGCAGCCCCAAAAGTTTGTAACGCCGCGAAATACTGGTCCTAGATCCACCTTTAAGTATACCGATACCGTCAAATCTCGAGTAGCTGAGTTGATCAAGACATGTGTGTTCGTCCGTCCGTCCGTCTGTCCATTATAATTTGTAAACACGATACAGGCCACAGTTATGCACCAATCTTCACGAAAGTTTGCATGTAGGATGGGTTCGGCCCAATGAAGACCCCTATTGTTTTTGGGGAAGATCGGTTACTACTTAGGGGACGAAGTGGACCAAATACTTTAATTTTGTCTGATTTTCTGTTCGCTACAGAGGCCGCAATTATGGCCCAAACATCGTGAATTTTTACATGGAGAAGGGAATCGGACCAAAGAATAAGCAAGCATGTTTTGATAATGATGGGCCAATATTTAGCGGGCCAAATGGACCCTGACTTTTGTGTGAAAAATGACAAAATTTGTATTATAAGGCGTACATATTTACCCCTGAAGGACATAGACTCGAGAAGTTGATAGAAGAAGGGGAGTAGTTGACCTTTAAATTGATACCAATTGTATTTTCATATGTACTCGCATGCGGGAGTTACACTTAAATATTTACAGGTGCTTACATATTCAGATATTATTTAGTAACCCATTACCACACTAGAGTGCGGAAATATAGTGCTGATCGCTTTGAAATTTTCCATGAGGTTCCAGTTATGGTCAAGGACAACTCCTATATTTTTCGGTGATGATCAGTTTCAATTGAAAGCCGAACATCACAACACAACCAACGGTGAAGGGAACCTACACAAGTAATTAGAAGGGCTGTTCTGAACATTAGTAATATTAGTTGACCTCTAGTAGGTCAAAAGGGTTCAAATATCGCGAAATATTGTCCAAGCTCGGACTATAGAACCACAAAAAGTTAGATTTTCGTGGAAGTTGGGTAGGGTATCATATGGTCGGCCCCGTCCGACTATACTGCTCCGCTCACTGGTTTTGTATTAGGTTGGTGCGTATGAAATGTCGGATTCTTAAGTGATTGTATAAAACTGCATATCTTTCTTCAAAAGCTGTTTATTCAATCAAAGTATGCACCATTCGATTCAATGCATTTCTCCCAACGAGATTTTAAAGCGCAGATGCCTGTCTTAAAAAAAATTGGTCTTTAGAATTAATTAATTTTTTTTAGAAAAAAAAAAACAAGTAAAAAAGTTTCAGTCGGTGTTGACGACAGATATATATGCTATGGTTTGCGAAGGAGGTCTTCGGAGTTATACATAGGTTATATTATTCGAGTTTTATTAGATATAGGTTTAATTAAACATGTTTAGGATTTATTGTTAATAAAATATATAAAATTTATCCTTTTTGTAGAAGGTATCAGAGGAGAGGGCAGACGGGTCCCACGTTTCGGATTTATAAATATTTAAAATGTTGACCATTTGTGTGGGAGGTACCAGAAGGAGTGGACCAATGAGTTCCATCTTCAAATCTCATCTAGGCTTGGAAAAGGAAATGGGTTGTGCAAAGTTTGGTTCAAATCCGATATTTCATTACCCTGATATTAAATTTATAAATGTTGAAAATTTTGACCCTATGTGAGGGAGGTACCAGAAGTAGTGGATCAATGAGTCTCATCTTCCTACCTGATCTAGGCTTGGTAAAAATCATAGGTTGTACAAAGTTTCG
Organism: Musca vetustissima; assembly: GCF_032173495.1. Lineage (NCBI taxonomy): Eukaryota > Metazoa > Arthropoda > Insecta > Diptera > Muscidae > Musca > Musca vetustissima. The sequence goes on along the minus strand of NW_026878836.1, from coordinate 13,268 downwards.
TTAAAATCGGATAGTCTATTTGTATGTTATTATAAAACTAATTTTTAGCACAATTTTGACCATTTTGTGGTCAATCTTCATACTTGATTTGGGCTTGGTAAAGATAATAGGTTGGCAAAGTTTGTTTCAAATCGGACATTCCATTTGTCTGATATTGAATTTGAAAATCATGAACATTTTGACCCTTTGTGATGGAGGTACCAGAACGAGTGGACCAATGGGTACCATCTTCCTACTTGGTCCAGGTCTGTTAAAGATAATAGGTTGTATAAAGTTTCGTTAAAATAGGATAGTCCGTTTGCATGTTATTATAAAATTAAGTTTTTTGCACAATTTTGACCATTTTGTGGGGGAGGTACCAGAAGGAGTGGACTGATATTCCCCATCTTCGAACTTAAACTTAGTTTGGAAGAAATATTAAGATGTGCAAAGTTTGGATGAAATCGATTATTCCCTTCGAGAGTACTCGTGCGCACCAGCCAGCAAGACAGACAGACGGACGGACATTGCTAAATCGACTCCAAATTTTCTAAAACGGATTTGGTCCAAAGAAACATGTGGTCTAAAACCAATACTTCGATGAGGCACATTTTCATCGTATCAAAGTGTATGTGCCCCTATTAGCCATAAGGCTAAGCGTATAATGAAAATCGGTCGGCGAGAGATACAGTGAATATGGATGATGTTGCAAAACTTCATATTCCAGTTTGTTCAGTTTTGCAATTGCTTTGTGCGATGTATGCGGTCGAGCGTTGTCATGGACCGGTAGCGGGACATGCCGATTCACAAGTGATGGGAATTTTTAACTTATCGTGCATCTCATCCCAAGTGGATACGGCTGGATCCGCTTCCACTAGACCATTCAGGTAATCATATTGGCTTTCGCAAAAGATCATATAAATTGGAATCCGATAAAGTGGAGAAATATTATGTTCTCGGATGAATTAAAATTGAATATGTAAGGCTCAAACGCGAACAAATTTGCGGTGACCATCCCTGCTCACGCCATAGTATGAAAGGATAGAGGGGTGTCAATAATGGTGTTCGATCTATTTGCAAGATTTATGAAGTAATGGATCGGATTGTTTATACAAAATGTGTTGGAAAACGCAATGGCTCCTTCGCTGAAGAAAATATACCGATGGTTTGGGTGTTTCAGCTTGACAATAACCTCAAACATACATCGAAGCATATTAAAGGTTGCTTGCGGGGGACCAGCACAACCTTGTGTTGTGATGTTCGGCTTTCAATTGTGGCTGTGAAAGAAAAAAACACAAAAATTAAGTTTTCAATCCATTTCTTTTATTATCTGATTTTCTTTATTATCTGATCATCACCGAAATTTATAGGCGTTGCCCCTGACCATACCTGGATCCTCATGGAAAATTTCAAAGCGATCAGCGCTATATTTCCGCCCTCTGGTGTTGTAACAACTCCTCTTAGATATACTATCAACTTCTCGCGTCTATATCCTTCAGGAGTAAATATATACGCAGTAGAATATAAATTTTGTAATTTTTCACATAAAAGACAGGGTCACGCTAAATATTGACCGATCTTTATCAAAACAGACATGCTTATTCTTCGGCCCGGGCCCCCTTTTCCATGTGAAAAATCGCGAAGTTTGGGCCATAATTGCGGCCTCTGGAGCAACCAGAAAATCGGAAAAAAATAAAGTTTATGGTCCATTTCATTCCCTAAATATTAAACGATCTTTATCAAAAACAATAGGGGTCTTCATTGGCCAGAATCCATCCTAAATGCAAAATTTTGTGAAGATTTGTCCATAACTGTGGCCTATATCGTGTTTACAAATTATAATGGTATAGTCGACATCTGTATACTTAAAGGTGTGCTTAGGAACAATATTTTTACAAGCACTTGGGGCTGCACAAAGCTATAATACCCCGACAACATAGTTGTGTAGGTTATAAAAAGTGCTTCACAACCATAACCTCTTCCAAAAGGTTCAGAATACATGAAATAGTACACCCAAGGATCAAATTGAGCATCTTCTGGATTCAATGTCTCGTAATCAAAAATAATGGTTATCATGTCGATTACTAGCAACATTTACATATTTATGTGAAAAAATCAAAAAGTTGCTTCAGTGTCCATATAGGTTCTAGGATAATTAATACTGGCATAAAAATAATACTTCCCTTGGTATTCACGCACGATAAATATTAAAAAATATATTATCAACAATTTTATTAAAAACACATTTTTTCTCTTATATTTACAGAACTATTTTAAAACCAATAAGAATTGGTAAGTGATAAACATAGTTGTTAAATAATTATATTTTTATTTAATTTATATTTAGTTTAAGAACATTTCTCAAATCTTTGTAAAATTTAAAATATATATTTTGCACTTTTAAATATAAATAAAAATATCTATATACGAAAAAAAAACAAAACACACTTACAACACTACAACGGCAATACATACAAAAAGGAAAACATGAATAAAAAACATCTACATTTTTCTGGTACAGCAATTGTTTATAGATTTCTACGATTGTGTGAAAATGTAATGTCATCCAAAAATAGAAAACTGGCACACATACGTACACATTTATATACCCATATACAATATATTATATAACACCATTTATTTAAACATCTCAGTGTTGGCACGGAAATGCAATGCCATGCAAAACGTCGCTGTTGTGAGCACAACAACAACAACAACACCAACAGCCAAAACGACTCTGTGTGACTAGAGACCCTATGACTATTTGGGAATGTAACGCCTTAGGATAATTCAACGGGAAAAAGTGAATTCAACTTTATTACCGGCGCTAAGCATGAACGAAATTCAGTTCCCATGTTCAGTAGCAGTAGTAGTTTGCTCGATTTGGTGTCGATTTTGTTATTGTCGTTGTTTTCTTTTTTCATCCGTTTGTAAATTTCCTCGTATTTCCTATTTGAATTTGAAATTGTAGTTTTATATGGAACAACAGTGTCATGTAGAAAAAAATGTACCAGGAGGTCTTCCTTTAGAATACCAGATTGTGTTCTTATAGAAGACTCAGATATATTCTTATAGAGATATATTCCCACCAGAAGACCTTTTATAAAAGAACAGAAGGTCTTCATAGATAAGATCAGAGAAGTAAAAGACCAGAAGGTCTTGTTTAGACGACACACCTCAGAAAGTCTTCTTTTAGCAGACCCGATGATGTTCTTATATTAGACAAAAATGACCTCTTATAAAAACTTAGAAACTATTCTTGTGGAAGTCCAGATGATCTTCCTATAGAAGACGAAAAGGTCTTCCTATAGAAAACTAAAAGGTCTTCCCACCAGAAGACCTTTTATAAAAGAACAGAAGGTCTTCATAGATAAGATCAGAGAAGTAAAAGACCAGAAGGTCTTGTTTAGACGACACACATATTTTCTTATAGAGGATTTAGTTATCGTCTTGTAGAAGCCAAGAAAATTTTCTTTTAGCTGACTCGAAGGTCTTCTTATAGGAGACAAGAAGAGCCTCTTATAGAAAACTAGAAACTCTTCTTGTAGAAGACCGGAAGATCTTCTTCCTCTTCTTGTAGAAGACCAGAAGATCTTCCTATAAAAGCCTAAAAGTTCATAATACCAGAATGTCTTATTATAGAAAAACAGTAGTTTTTCTGAGATAAGACCAGAGGAGTAGGAGATCAGAAGGACTTCTCATAGAGGAGCAGAGAAGTAGAAGGCCAGAAGGTCTTCTACTTCTCTGGAAGACCTGAAGGTCTTTTCTAGAAGACCGGAAGGTCTTCTTACAGAAGTCCAACTGGTCATATTATGGAAGATCAGAAGCTGTTCTCATAGGAGATCAGGTCTCCTGTTCTCATAGGAGACCTGGAGGTCGTCCTCTCGAAGACCCGAAAGTTTTCCTCTAGAAGACCAGGAAGTCGTCTTACAAAGACGACTTCATAGAAAACCTCAAGCTAATCATAATTGGAGACCGGTCTTCTTATGAAAAACCTTAGGGTTATTTTAGAAGGTCTTCTCATAGAAGATCGATCTTCATATAGTAGGTTAAAAGAACTTCATATAGATGACCAGAAGTTTTCATATAAAAGACCAGAAAGACTCCTTATAGAAGGCCAGAAGGTCTTCATATAAGAAGCCAGAAGGTCCTCCAAGATAAAACCTGAAGCTAATCATAATAGGAGACCGGAAGGTCTCCTTACAGAAGTTCGAATGGTCATCTTATGGAAGATTAGAAGCTCTTCTCATAGGAGATCAGGAGATGTTCCAGAAGGAGACCAGAAGGTTTTCTTACATAAGTCCAAATGGTCATCTTATGAAAGATCAGAAGCTCTTCTCATAGGAGATCAGGAGATGTTCCTCAAGATGACCTGGAGGTCGCCCTCTCGAAGACCCGAAAGTTTTCCTCTAGAAGACCAGGATAACTTCTTATAGAAGACCAGGAAGACGTCTTACAAAGGGCCATTAGGTCTTCCTTATAGAAGACCAGAAAGTCTTCTTCAGAGAAAACCTCAAGCTAATCATAATAGAAGACCGGTCTTTTTATAAAAAACCTTAGGGTTATTTTAGAAGGTCTTCTCATAGAAGATAGATCTTCATATAGTAGGTTAGAAGAATTTCATATAAATGACCAGAAGTTTTCATATGGAAGACTAGAAAGATTCCTTATAGAAGGCCAGAAGGTCTTCATATAAAAAGCCAGAAGGTCCTTCAAGATAAGACCAGAATGTGTTTTTACAGAAGACCTGAAACTATTATTATAGAAAAGCGAAATTGGGTTCTCATAGAAGAAGGACCATTAGGTCTTTCTTATAGAAACCAGAAAGTCGTCTTCATAGAAAACCTCAAGCTACCCATAATAGGAGACCAGTCTTCTTATAAAAAACCTTAGGGTTATTTTAGAAGGTCTTCTTATAGAAGATTGATCTTCATATAGTAGGTTAGAAGAACTTCATATAGATGACCAAAAGTTTTCATATAGAAGACCAGAAAGTCTCCTTATAGAAGGCCAGAAGGTCTTGAAATAAAAGGCCAGAAGGTCCTCCAATGTAACACAGGAATGTGTTTTTTATCGAAGACCTGAAAATCTTATTATAGAAGAGCGGAATAGGGTTCTCATAGATGACCAAAGGTGATGATCAGGAGTTGATCTTATAGAATACCAGTAGGTCCTCCTATGGAATATCATGAGGTCTATCTATAAAATGATCAATTACGTATTCTGTCCTTCTATCGAAATATCGTCTTGGTTTTTATTCTGCTTTAAGTAGCCACTAATAGCCTATGATGAGATTTTCCCGGGCAGAACTTCATGCTCATGCATGCATACTAAATATGCTTCATATGCTACTATGCACTTGCCTATGGACATTACAGAATTTCGAATATAGACATTAAAAGGAGTTGAAAAACACGTAAACTGTAGTCGTGCACGGCAGACTTCTACACACACACAGTCCTACTTACAAAGCGAGATAGAGAGCAGGTCCAATTACATGGAGCACGTAATTAAACGCGTGATGCATAAAAATCCTAACAAAAAATACTGAATGAAAGAAATTGTCGTTTCAGTTTTTTTTTGCCAAAAAAGTCCATCCAAACATTAAAAATCCGCTAAGTAGGTAAGTGTATAAAGGTCACATAGGTCATCATCGGCATGGCTTTATGTTGTGGTTTTAGCCAACCAGCCAACCAGTCAGCCAGAATGAATGTTGGAATGTTGTAAATATTTTACAGCCAACCAAAAAAGAGAAGAACAGAACTTTTCGTTGTGGCTCTAATTAAACTTCTTGACTGTGGTGGTGGAGTACTAGTACCGAAGCCCATGAAGTTGTTTGTGTTGAATGGTGTGTGTGTTTGCATCTAATTGAAGGCGGTCGGCTACATGGCAATAGAAAGGACATTAACATTGTGTTAAGGCGTAAAAATGGCTACTTTCATTACAACTTGTAATTAAAAGGTACCGACGCAAATTGTAATTAACAACAACAAAAATGAAAAAAAGAGGAACAATGAAAATTATTTTTGGAATTGCGGAACTACATGTTGCATTAAGCATGTTTATGCACATGTGTAAGTACGGAAAATTAAATTGTAATTGCCGGTAAATAATAAAAAGAGAGAATTAGAGCATACCACCAAAAAATTGTATTTACGTTGTCACGAAGTTCGATTGAGGCACCTTCAAATTAGGTGGGTCAAAAAAGCGCTGGTTGGTGCCGATAATTCGTGTTATCTTGCCCGTTTTTTCTATGAAAATTTCACTCAAGCAAAAACAAAACAACATTTTTTTTCTAGAAGACCTGTAGACCTTCCTCTAGAAAACTAGGAGATCTTCCTCTAGAATACCAGGAAGATTTACTCTAGAATGTTAGGAGTTATTCTCGTAGAAGATCCGGAGGTCTGCTTAGGAGTTCAACATATAGAAGACCGGTAGTTCTTCTTTTAAAATATGTCTTCTTTCAGGATGTCTCCTCATATAATTTCCATTAGAACCACTTATAGAAGAATGTTTTTGCAAAAACTGCCTTTTAAGTTTTCAGTCAGACCTTACAAGGAACAGAGAATCTTTTACAGCTTCTCAATCACAGTGTGAAAGAGATTTCCTTCTAACATCACGATTTTTGATTTATGTCGGTCTTTCAGGAGATTGATGGCAGTATTTAGAAATATGTCCTCACTTGATAGTCTGTTCTTTAAAAGTCAAGGCCTATTGTTCTGCTTACAACAGCTTAATTGAACCAAATACACATTGCGGTTCGTTTTATTGTGCTTGTCTAATCGAAGTATCGGTTTTAGACCTGATAGACCTGCAATATAATGATAATCCAAAAGAATAAATTGAAGCCAATTCAGTTGAAAAACGTGCCAAAATTAGTAAAGATACCGAATATTGGTAGGTACCCTTATATGGAGGCTACCCTGAAACTTGGGTAAACTACCTAATATTAGGGGGGCCACCCTGAAATATTAATAATATTTGGTACGTGCATGTGATATACAATAAAAAACCAAAATAATAAAAATTAGCTAGTTTAGTTGAAACAAGTGTCCAAAATTCTCAAAATACCGAATATTGGGAGGTACCGTTATATGGACGCTACCCTGGAACTTGGTCCAGTATTAATAATTTTTGGTACAGTCATGTGCAATGCAATGAGAACCCAAAATACAAACTGACAGGCAATTCGATTGAAAAACGTGTCAAAAATGCCTAAAATAAGGAATTTGGGGGGTACCATCGAAAGCGTGGACCGATATATCCCATTTGGAATATTATGCAAATGGTAAATCCAGTGTGGTTATTGGAATATTAATTCTAACCATAGATTTCAAATATCGGCTAAATAGGTACATCATCTCTAGTACCTTGCCTTTCAGTTTGTTTAAAGGAAACCTAAGTTTCTATAAGGAGAACCAGAAGACCATAATCAGAATGACTTCTTATAAGAATCCATAAGGACTTATTAAAGGAGACGAGATGGCCTTATTATAGCAGACTTGATGGACTTTTTATAGGATACCAGAACGTTTTCTTCTGAAGGGTCATAAGGTATTCTTATAGAAGATCGCAAGGTCTTCTAAGGGGGGGCCAAAAGAACATCTTACAGGAATCCAGAAAATTTCTTAGAAGAGACCAGAAGGGTTTATTAGAGGGATCAGAAGATTAGAGGATTTTTACACCCTCTTAATTATGGCTTTGATACGGCAAAAATGTGCCTCATCGAAATATTGATTTTAGATCATGGGACTCAATGTAAATTAATTATTTTTATTCACATGGGATGATGGAATAAACAAAAAGAGAAAATGGATTTTACAAGTCTTCTGAAATTTCTGAGAGTCATCTAGGGACCATATACATTATGTAGCCTCCTCTAATCATGGACCTTCTAAAGGTCAACCATAGATATTATCCTCTCGAAGGAGTTTTATACATTAGCCGGTTTCTAAAGAACTGATTGTCTTCTATAGTTCAAAAATCGTATTTAGCTCTTCTAAAAATGTAAAATCTTACATTCATGTTCTTCTACAGATTTGGACCAAATTTGTTTCAGATTATTTGGAGTCGATTTACAAATATCTTATAATATCATGCGAACGGACTATCCTAAGCCTAGATCAAGTCCGAATATGGGACCCATTGGTGCACTCATTCTGGTTAGCCCCGTGTCAACATTTTCAATATTTATAAATCCAATATCAGGCGAATGGAATGTCCGATTTGTACCAAATTTTGCAAAACCTATTAGCTTCACCAAGCCTAGATCAAGTTCGAAGATGAGACCCATTGGTTTACTCCCTCTGATACCTCCTCCACAAGGGGTAAAATTTCAATATTTATAAATCCAATATTAAGCTAATGGAATGTCGGATTTGAACCAAACTTTGCACAACTTTTATCTTTTCCAAGCTTATATTAATTATTCCGCATAAACTTCAGATTATTCATGACTCACAAGTGGCTGTTCATCACCCTTAATGCGCCAATTTTGCTCGATTAAATACACTTTAACCCAAAATTGGGATTAATCTCTTAACAAAGTTCGGCACGAAAATATGGAACGTCTTGCTGTATGAGATACTTGGTCGATCGGTACCCTTTTTTATGATTGTTCTTTAAGTCGACTCCTACTAGAATATTAAAAAAATCCATATTTTTGAGCCGGTTAGAATGCCTAGTTATATGAGGCTATCCCTAATGGGGACCAATATTGATTACATAGCTAGGAATTAGCGAATATTTGGGGTTATCATTATATGAGGGGCTATGCTTAATTAATGACTGATATAGCTCCATTTCGGACCCAGTATTTAATTTTTGTATATTAATACTTTCCTTCAGGAGGAAAGTATATGGGGGAGATACCTATCTGCTGGTATCGTCAGATTCAAGTTTTTTTTATCACGATATCCTTAGAAAGCGGAATGATTACAATAGATGGTTAAATCATCTTCGTATTCCGTACTTTGCAAAGTAAAAACTAACAATTTCGAGTAAAGAATATCTCCCATACTATGGTAGAATACGCCCATATGGGAACAACCCCAACACACGGAACAAATCAGATAACTATTTAATATAAAAACGGGGGTTATATGGGGACTACACCTAAAAAGAGGGGAATATTAATAATTTTTGGTAGGGAGATTTGTTACCATATACGACTACAAAATACCAAATTAAATTGAATTCGGTTGAAAAATGCGCTCAAGAACCTCAAAATGCCGAAAATTAGGGGTACCCTCAAAACCCCCAGAACACTGAAAATTGGGGGTACCGTTATATGGGGGACTTCCAGAAAAAGTAGACCGATATTTATAATATTTAGTGGAGATATTTGGTACCCAATAAGAACCCAATGTACCAAATTTCAGCGAATTCGGTTGAAAAACGCGCTTAAGAACCCCAAAATACCGAAAATTAGGGGTACCCTTATATGGAAGCTATGCCTAAACATGGACCGATATAACTTCGAACTTGACCTGCCAGCAGACAAAAGACGATTCTATGCAATTTTTTCGCGATCTATCTCAATTCGTTTACACGTTAGAGTGATTACAACAGCGAGACAGACGACACTGTCGGAAATGATTATTCCGATGTGTTACAAATGGAAAATCAAAACAATATACCCTTCATACTATGGTGGAAGTTATAAAAACACAGATAACCCCCGCATATTTTTACTTGACAGCCCGACTCGTTTTCGGTATTTGGTAGTCACAGCTTTTTTCTAAATAAGCTGTGGGTTTTATATGCCCTTTGATATGATGTCATTGAAATTGTGGATAGGTTGATCTGCCGGAAATATCACTGTGCTGCTGTACGACTGCTGGTACGCATGATAGCAGCACAGCGATATTCCCTGCAGATCAACCAAATTCTTGAAATAATATTGATGGTCATAATTTTACGTCGGATCTACATGATATTTTACATATTGTTAATGTTCCATACTATTCACCTCACGAAAGACAAAATCAAATTTTCTCAACTCCACATACTTAGGTTTGCTTCCTGTCAAATTCCTCCATAGTGTTTCCTACGACAAAACTCCCGCTTAGCTGCTTTAAATTAGAGATTCATATCTTTAGGATTTTATTTTTGTGTTTTAATTTTTATCTTAAACCGGAAAATAATTAGTGGCAGAGGATGCAGAGTGTATGAGACCCTAACACAAACAGACATCCATTGCACTGCAGTTGCTAGGGAACAAAAATCCTCAGACATACTTGTCACAAGACTGTGTGGGAAAGTGTAAAAGTCATTCTTTTTTTTTTTGCTTTTCCATAACACTTTCCATGTTGCATGAAGTTGCAACATGACACACCGGCATAACATACAACACAGCCAGCCATGCAGCAGACTCTTGTACAAATAAAACGAAAGAATGTGTTGGAACTTAAAATAATGATTTTCACACACACACACTCATACATTTTCATATATGTATACAGGTTTTCGTCTCATTTACTCTAGGTTTTGGTGACAAAAAGATGCGAAACGACTACGAAAATGAAAGAAAATCTGAAGTTTTCAGATTTTTTATGTAAGATTTATTCACACCTGTGAAATAATAAAGAAAAAATGACAAATAAAAAGAAAATATATAAAAAAGGAATAAAACAAAAACAAATGAAACCGAAAAACGAAAAATAAGAAAACTACAAAAGGACACAATTATGCTTAAGTGCCAGCAGAGAGTGGAGGAGACAGCTGCCGCTGCAGTGATTTTGTTTTAAGTTATACATCATGTTGAGAACATGTTTCCATATTTAAATGGAGAAGGATTGGGATTAAAGAAAATTAAAAATTTAATCCATTAAAATTAGTTATTTAAATATATACGAATTTTTTTATGAATAAATGTCAAGGACCATCAACCAGGCGTGGATTTTTTAAAGAATATTTTCTCAAGGACCATCCAACAAGGCGTGGATTTTTTTAAAAAATATTTTTTTAAACGACCATCCAACAAGGCGTGGAATTTTTTAAAGAATATTCTTCCAAAGACCATCAATGCCATAAGGCGTGGAATTTTTTAAAGAATATTCTTCCAAAGACCATCAATGCCATAAGGCGTGGAATTTTTTAAAGAATATTTTTTCAAGGACTATCCAACAAGGCGTGGATTTTTTTAAAGAAGCGTGGATTTTTTAAAGAATATTTTTTTTCAAGGACCATCCAACAAGGCGTGGATTTTTTAAAGAACATTTTTTTTCAACGACCATCCAACAAAGCGTGGATTTTTAAAGAACATTTTTTTTTCAACGACCATCCAACAAGGCGTGGATTTTTTTAAGAATATGTTTTCAAGGACCATCCAACAAGGCGTGGATTTTTTAAAGAACATTTTTTTTCAAGGACCATCCAACAAAGCGTGGATTTTTTAAAGAATATTTTTTTTCAACGACTATCCAACAAGGCGTGGATTTTTTAAAGAATATTTTTTCAAGGACTATCCAACAAGGCGTGGATTTTTTAAAGAATATTTTTTCAACGACCATCCAATAAGGTGTGGATTTTTTAAAAAATATTTTGGACCAAAATATTTGTCCTTAAATTCTAATGTTTTCTTTCATTTTATCCTCTGATTCGCGACAACAAAATATCATCCGATTAGTCGTCTACCTCTGATTAGATGTTTTCCTATTTCCAAGCAGGCTGGCAGCAATCTGTGCATTGGTCTCTAATCCTAATTGCATGCCAGCAAAAGTAGACACGCACAGCGAACAACAAAGCGCAGTATTTGACATAACAAATCCGACAGTAGATGGACAGGCTGGCGGATATTTTGTTGTGTTTATTATTCGCCGTGAAAATAAACCAACAATTGAAAAAATTTGTAGTGAAATTTATCATACAGAATTTAATAAAAGTGTATTTCCATAAAATATGGCTGAGAAGATCAGTCCCCTTTTAATTTTAAAATTGAATTATTGCCTTCAAATTATACTCAAGATGCCATGAGACTTCACCAAGAAATCTCAACTACTGCAAGTAAATAAAAATATTTGCATAAATATGAAATAAAGACGACCACAATATTAGATCTTATTTGATAAATACGTCATCATATGTCATGTGAGGACATTATTTATGTTTTGGAAAAATTTGTAATCTGACCACCCATCAAGAAAAGCAGTAGGAATTATTTAAATTTAGCCAACGCAAAGTTGTTAATTTTTTCATATGATGTGGGGTTAAATTACAGTTGAAAGATTTTTTTTCAATGGTTCCTTGTTATAGTCCTTGAAAAAATATTCTTTAAAAAATCCACGCCTTTTTGGATGGTCGTTGAAAAAATATTCTTTAAAAAATCCACGCCTTTTTGGATGGTCGTTGAAAAAATATTCTTTAAAAAATCCACGCCTTTTTGGATGGTCGTTGAAAAAATATTCTTTAAAAAATCCACGCCTTTTTGGATGGTCGCTGAAAAAATATTCTTTAAAAAATCCACGCCTTTTTGGATGGTCGTTGAAAAAATATTCTTTAAAAAATCCACGCCTTTTTGGATGGTCGTTGAAAAAATATTCTTTAAAAAATCCACGCCTTTTTGGATGGTCGTTGAAAAAATATTCTTTAAAAAATCCACGCCTTTTTGGATGGTCGTTGAAAAAATATTCTTTAAAAAATCCACGCCTTTTTGGATGGTCGTTGAAAAAATATTCTTTAAAAAATCCACGCCTTTTTGGATGGTCGTTGAAAAAATATTCTTTAAAAAATCCACGCCTTTTTGGATGGTCCTTGAAAAAATATTCTTAAAAAAATCCACGCCTTTTTGGATGGTCGTTGAAAAAATATTCTTTAAAAAATCCACGCCTTTTTGGATGGTCGTTGAAAAAATATTCTTTAAAAAATCCACGCCTTTTTGGATGGTCGTTGAAAAAATATTCTTTAAAAAATCCACGCCTTTTTGGATGGTCGTTGAAAAAATATTCTTTAAAAAATCCACGCCTTTTTGGATGGTCGTTGAAAAAATATTCTTTAAAAAATCCACGCCTTTTTGGATGGTCGTTGAAAAAATATTCTTTAAAAAATCCACGCCTTTTTGGATGGTCGTTGAAAAAATATTCTTTAAAAAATCCACGCCTTTTTGGATGGTCGTTGAAAAAATATTCTTTAAAAAATCCACGCCTTTTTGGATGGTCGTTGAAAAAATATTCTTTAAAAAATCCACGCCTTTTTGGATGGTCGTTGAAAAAATATTCTTTAAAAAATCCACGCCTTTTTGGATGGTCGTTGAAAAAATATTCTTTAAAAAATCCACGCCTTTTTGGATG